>NC_056733.1:1966415736-1966435736 GCF_019279795.1 Protopterus annectens
GTTTGTATCATCATCCGAGTGAAACAAACTAAAATCGAAAGTAAATTCAGCTTCAGGAGATAAATTTATATTGATCTCCTTAGAAGCTGGCTGTTTACATTGTAAAGACTCAGCACTTATAGAAACAACCTGTTGCTGTCCGTTCGGTATGTCCTCGGAATTATTGGTAACAGGCAAATAGTTAGAATTAACTTTAGCAAGGTGAGAACTATTAGACACTGGAGAACTCTCTGTAACTGTCCCCTGCTTTACTGTGTCAGCCAACGGATAAGAACCACAGAATAATCCAACCAAAGCAGCAAACAACAAAATAACCGATTCCTGATGTAGAAGCCAAAATCAAGAACCACAGCTCGAACAGAAGGAAGTAAAAGAATATACTTTTAATTGACAAAGTTGCACAGAGCTCCAATAGGTATCACAGGTTAAGCTCTTTCATGTATCTCAGAACCAATTGTAAAATTGTGTGATACATTTAAAGAGCCATTGACACAATCTCAACACACTGAATGTATGCAAAAAATGTATATGTCATCATACATAATATATTAAAATATCTAATCTTACTATCAAATCACACAGACTGGGAAAAAAAAAACTAAATGTAGATATATATATATTTTTTTTTTGCAAGGAGCAAGCCCCCTGCACTCCCCTATCAAATCCACTATTTAAAAAGACTGTTACATTGGGTAGGGGATAGTAGTAGTGGGGACATATATACCAAGGTCGCACTTCAGTGGGGAAAGGGCAGATTCCCTGATCTTCAATGAACTGCAAACTTGTACTGAAAAAAGCTGGCACATTTAATCAGCTGATTTTTGATCAGCTATACCTGCTTTTGTTTTCATTCAAAACATTGTTTCTTTGAAAGGTTGAAGGTAACCTATATATATATATATATATATATATATATATATATATATATATATATATATATATATATATATATAAATACACATATACATGTGTATATATACACATATAAAATATACTAGTGCATGTTAACCCTAACTCTGAATGCTGACTCTACACCCTCCAACACCCTACCTTACAAATTCTCTCTCTAATAGGAACTCTACATAAGGCACTGGAACATATGCCGCATACAGCAACAAAAACTCACCACTTTAAATGTATGCCCTTACTTTCCTATTACTCTAACCCAAAACTATACTCACCTAACATTCACATAGATGTCCACATACATACACACGTACACAAATATATATGCATAACACTCAGTCTATCCCTTAACATTAAACACACAAATACACACGTGTTCCTTCTAATGTCAAAACTTTCTGAACATCCAAAACTTACACGAGTCAAACACATACACACAAATTCACACATGTATACACACACACACACACACACACGCACACACACACACACACACACACACACACACACACACACACACACACACACACTTACCTTCCCTTTTATTCCTCTTTTTGAAACTGGAAACATTCACAAACAAATGCACTCAGTCACAGCACATTCTTCTGAGTGGGTTTGCGCAACATTCTGTTGACGAAATGACATGTTAATAGAGTATATTTATGATCTACATAAATATATACAGACATAAATATATATATATATATATATATATATATATATATATATATATATACAGAGAGAGAGAGAGATAGTAGAGGTATAGATACATATGACACAAACACAGATACAACTTTTTCAGTCAACGTGGATATATACAGATACAGATATAGATATAAATATATAGATACAGATACAGATATAGATATAAATATAGATATAGATATAGATAGACCAGTACCAAAGTGATAATACTGTTAATAGTTAAGTCTCATAGCTCTTGGCAACTCATTTCTATGCTGGAAAGCTTTCTTTGCAGTGTGTGTATCTTTCTATATTTCCTCAGGAAGCCACTGGGATTCTGATTCTTTCCTAGTCTCAATGTCTCAGAGCATGTAGATTGGTGCAGTACAAACTTGCATGTGGTGTGTGTGTGTGTGTGTGTGTGTGTGTGTGTGTGTGTGTGTGTGTGTGTGTGTGTGTGTGTGTGTGTGTGTGTGTGTGTGTGTGTGTGTGTGTGTGTGTGTGTGTGTGTGTGTGTGTGTGTGTGTGTGTGTGTATACTCGTGTGTGTGTATGCGTGTGTATGTGTGTGTGTGTGTGTGTGTGTGTGTGTGTGTGTGTGTGTGTGTGTGTGTGTGTGTGTGTGTGTGTGTGTGTGTGTGTGTGTGTGTGTGTGTGTGTGTGTGTGTGTGTGTGTGTGTGTGTGTGTGTATACATGTGTGTGTTGTTTTTGTGTGCATGCATGTATGTGTTGTTTATGTGTGTGTGCATGTATGCATTGTTTGTGCACTCGTGTGTATTGGAGCAGGCATGTGTATGCATATTTCTCCTGCAGAAGACACTTTGATTGACAGAATAGGCTCTGGTTCTGCATTGTCCTGAAAGAGATTTAGTAGGTAAAGCCAGACACTAAATCATATGGGTCATAGCACAGCAAATATAATCCCAACAGTATATTTATAGAAAATGGTATTTAGGTACATGTACATTTCTCATTTTTAAGTAAGTATAAGTTCCATTGCTAAATTTACATAAACCTCATTATGCTGCACAAAGAAAATCAATATAAATTGTTTTCATTATAATCTTTAACAAACTAATGTTTGTAAGAACTTGCTGTAGAGGTACACTGAATCTTATACTGTGTTTTGACAGTTTTGTTATTGTTAATTCCACACAGAATGAAGAAGGATCAGTTTTCATTTTTGTGTTCATAAAACTTATAGCAGTTTATTTTAGACAAAAGAATAATTTTAAATATGGCAAATATGGCAAAATTAGAAATGTCTAAACAGGAAAGAAACAAATGTACAGAATTTGGTATTTTGACATGTATCAGGAAGAAAAAGAGGTCCCAAGCATTTTTGTTTCACAGACAAAAAGTACCCTTTTTTCTTTGCAGGAAATGTTACGAACTGTGTGCACTTCTCATAAAAAATGCATTAATTGTCATGGGGATTCATGCTTTTACTAGACTGATTTACTGCTGAATAACAGGTAAAGGAATCCATGCTGATAGGTGATTTCATATTTTCTTTACATAACATTAAATCAGACATACTTAAGCAATTTTCAGACTTAACTAAAATGCACTGTTAATTCACCATATTCCCAGGCATGCAGGAGAAAGAAAACATATGTCTTTATTTGCATACTTACATATATTTGATAACCAGTAAATCCAATCATCAGTCTTTAGTCGAACAGGAAAGGTCATGGAGAAATGCTCCGGATATACACATTTTTCTGTCAAAAATCCACTCTCTTCTCTCTACAAGAAATTCCAGAGACTCGAGAAAGTGCATAAACAAAAGATTATTCAAAGGTACCGTACAGTGAAATTAAAATAAAAAGGTCATTTGTTTTAATTGCTGTTAAGTATGAAAAATGTTTCATAGTAGCTACACACACAATATAAAACAAACGCTTGACACATTATGATAAAGAAGATTCAAGCATTTAATATGATGATTTTAATGATGCAAAAAAAAGGCTTTGTGTCCACTGAAGCCACCTACTAATTATGCACTGTGAATATACATTTAAAGAATCTAGTGATGTCATAGTGTCTCTGAATAACTCAGCAAAGAAGCCATGCACTATGTTACTACACACACACACACACACACACACACACATATATGTAGAGATATATATATATATATATACATATATATGTAGAGAGAGAGAGAGAGAGAGAGAGATATGTTGTTAATTAAACAGTCTTTACCATGGGTCCGGGTCCAGAACATGTGCATGTATACAGTCTGGCAGATAAAACAAACACACACACGCACACACACTCACACACACACACACACACACACACACACACACACACACACACACACACACACACACACACACACACACACACAAGCACACATACACACACACACACACACACACACACACACACACACACACACACACACACACACACACACACACACACACACACACACACACATGCACATGCGCATGCACACACACACACACACACACGCACGCACGCACGCACACACACACACGCACACACTCATTTCACATTTTGAGAATGCATATTAATGAGTGGGTTTATCTCACGGAGTATTTTGAGATGAGATCCAGTTATTCTTGATTTGTAGTAAACTTTGGACAGTAAAGAAAGTTCACTACTCTGGAACATACTATGAGAAGAATTAAGTGAAAAGACAAAACAGCAAATTGCCATACCTACTACTGAGCAGGAAAAGGACATTTGAGAATTTTTTCATGCTTTCAGTAGTTTTTGAACTCCAGAAATGTATGTTAACAGGTTATAAGAAAATATGGCTATGCTATTCAGCAAATATGCAAAAATTTGTGCTCATTGCCATTCAGTCTGAAGAAAGCTTTAGTTCAACCTGAGAGGCATAGGTACTTGCCTCCCTCCAACTGACATACTATACGACAGAGTGCAGAGTAGAAGAGCAGCACTACCCACCCCAATTTAGCAGTCTTAACTGACATCTTGAAATGCTGGTAGTAAATGGGGAAACCTATTTTTCACACCTTATTTTTTCAGCAGTTGAAGTGAGAAACCTTCCTAAAAACAAGAACACATTAAAGAAAACATGTCTCTGAGGTTTTGTCATACTTCATTAGTCTCATTTGACACAAGGAAAAGCAACCAGCATTAGCGTAAAATTGTGGTTCTGATAATACGTAAGTTGTTGTGTCTTTCGGCTTTTCCCGGTTAGGGGTCACCACAGCGGAACTCCGGTCCTCTAATGACTGGCAGTAGATTTTTACGTGCCGAGTTGCCAGCTCTGATGCACAACCTTCAACGAAGGTACGCCCATTCATGCATGTCTCCACACAGAAGACGCTCTAGCTGATAATCCAACAGGACAACATCTTACTGTTAGGCAACAACGCTACCACAGCACCACCACCGCAGCTGTGATAATACGTAAGTACCGTCTTTTTAAATAGTGGATTTGAATCAAAGTACCTGATTTGGGGCTTGAACATATAACTTTCTGATAATCCTTGAATGTAAGCTGGAATCTTGTTGAACTACTACCACTTAATGAGTTATGCTATGGCTTATGTCTTTCTATTTCAGTTGTACATCCACACCCTGCTCATCAAATCTGCTTCCTGTTAGGGTATGTATTCTTCATCTTTCTTTTCTTTCGCCATACTTCTCCATTAGTTTCTTCACTCTGTTCACTTCCACTCTCCCATAATTCTAAAACATCAGCTGATGGCACATTTCTAATTTTATTGGCTACACAGCATGGACTTGGTACTAGTTGGTGTACAATACATTTTTACACTAAGGCAATAGGACATTACTGTGATCAATGCACCAAGTTCAAAAACAGAGATTAAACAAATGATTTACTGCTTTAGAATAAAGACACTGCAATAAAATGCAATGCTTAATAAATATTGTATTCCATTTCTGGCTGATTATTTTCATCCAAAACAGCATTCACATCAGTGTCAGTCATATATTTGCTAATGCCTCTTATATCATCTGTTCATGAAATTATTCCAAGACATGGACAGTTGATTTCTGTTCATAGTTTATTACAGCTATACCTAGTCTCAAGATGCTCTAGAATTTCTTAATTTCCCAGATAGAAAGAGGATGCACACTAGCTTTTTTCAATCCATTTTATTAAAAGAAAAAAAATAGATTGCATGACAATAAGTTGAAACTTTCATTACCATCAGCATACAACTGTTTTCTTATAGCCTTTTAAAATATATTTCTTAATTTCAAAAAATATTAAAATCCTGAAAAAAATTCTCTAGTGTCCCATTCCTGTCCAGTAGTAGCTATGCCTATTTACTGTTTTTCCTTTGTTTCTTTTTATCTATTAATGCTACTCACAGTATGTTCCAGACTTTTAGGAATAGTATCAATCACAGGATCTTGTCTCAAAATACTTAGTGGGATATACCCTTTCACTGATATGCATTCTCTAAATAGATATGCAAGGAGTGTAGCATGATGGATATTTATCACAGCTATAATTCTTTTAGGAAAATAAACAATTTGTTACAATTATTCTTGTCCAGACAGCAATTTAAGCAGTATATCGATACAAACTTGGTATGGCTGTTAAGGGCAGTACACATTATTATAACCTGACTGAAAAAGTGGCAGTTCAAATTAACAAATACAGTGGAACAAATGGCAGGTGAAAGAAATGTGTAAAACATCGTACAGAATTATTCAAACAGTTAAAGGTATACATTAAATGTTGTGCTAAGAGAAACAACAGGTGGCAAGTGAGAGATTGTTTTCTCATCAGATTAATTTATAGGACTAGTGATTATCAAGTAAATAATCTCTGTATGGATCATGTGTTATGCATTTGTACTTGAAATTGTAAACTTTGTAGCGTCAGAAAATGATGTGCCAAACAGCAAATCATTTTACCTCAAATGAGCATTCATTGCTAGTGTGACAGCAGCTTAACCAGGTTCCATCTTTAAGAAAGGAGATCCTATTCTGATGAATTTACACACAAAGGGAAATGTTAAATGCACTTCATCATACACATGGTGAAATGTCTTATATACAGGATTTTGTGAGTGTGTGTGTGTGTGTGTGTGTGTGTGTGTGTGTGTGTGTGTGTGTGTGTGTGTGTGTGTGTGTGTGTGCGTGTGTGTGTGTGTATGTGTGCGTGTGTGTGAGTGTGTGTGTGCGCGTGTGCGTGTCTGTGCGTGTGTGCGTGTGTGTGTGCATTCACATATGTACGTGCCTTTCTGTGCATGTGTTTTCTTTTTTTTATCTATCTATCTGTATGCATGAAAATGTTCTGAATACACAGTAAGGACTATTTAATTAAAGACCAGCTATAGTGTCATGCGGATGGCTTCTTTGTTGAGCTTTTTAAAGATAGGATGATGTCACTAGTTTAATTTAATTTAATTTCATATTGTTTAGTGAGTAGATGCACTGGACATAAAGTCCTGCTTTTGCTTCTTTAATGTCATCATATTATATACTTATGTCTTCTTGTTCATAAATAAATCAAACAAACAAGTGCTCATTTATGCCATGTACATATCTACTTTCAAAAGCTTTTCAAACTTAATAGATACTTTCATAAATGAGATACACTTCCAGTTGCATGATTATTGAGGAATAAAGCCTGTCACATGTATCTGAGTAGTTCGTGTTTGACAAGCTTTAAGGAGTTGTTACAGACATATTATTGTCTTGTAAACATCTACCTTATCAGTAACTGCACTGTACTAAATGCATGCACTCTGGTTGTAGCACTTGTTATTTACTGATGCATCTGGAAATGCTTTGATGTGTCTGTGCTGTATGTAAGAGCTAATGAAAAGTGTAATCTGATTTAAAATACCCCCGGAAGGTTCAAGTGAGAGAGTTAAATGATTCAAGAGGCCAAGACAAATGAAACAGATTTGAACTTCTGATCTTCCTTATGAAAAGCGAAGCCTATAAATGGGAAACATATTGAAGGTCATAAGCAAAGGTGACACACGTGTCAAGTTAACAAGGAAAAGTATCTTAAGGCTTGCAGCTTACTCATCAGAGGCTTTCTTTCCTCCTTGTCATGTCACAGCAAGACAATATAATAAACACTGAATGCACACTAATACACAATGGATGTCATAATAAACTACAATAGCAGTCTGCAGTCTAAATTTGTAAGGAAAGATGATAGGAAAGAAAAAATGTCATCTGAAGAGTTTATTATTGACTTATTTATATTTTTAATCTGAGTTTCTTTTTTCAGTGGCATCTGAAGGATTTATTTCATCTGGTAGACAAAATGATACATGGAACAGGATCTACAGGCAATAACATCAGAAAAAGTGTAATATTTTCTACATGTTCTTTGTGCTATACAGTTGTTTGTGAAATCTAGCATGTTATTAGGGTCTTAGAGCTCTGTTTTGTTATGTCTGTGACACCCCAGCATTGGCCCAGTAATCAAGGAGCTTCAATCTTCACCACTGGCAAGAGTGGGGGACATACAGAATGGGAGGATGACAAGTACACACACAGTAAAGTGCAATTTTTCTTAAAAGCACACAGAGACCACAGTAGTCTGAGGCTGGTTTCTCCCTCTTTTTCCAGATCCCCAATAAGACTTTGCACGGGCATCAATAGAGTTGAGATCTCATCGGCCAAGCCAAGACCTCCAGCACCCTTTCTGTTCAGCCTAGTGCTTTATGTCCCTGCCCAAGTAGCTAACACACACACTCTTTGAGATTTGATTTCTATACAAACACACACACACATACATACCTGGGAAAGGCTGGCACAGATTTACTAGCTATGCCCCCTTCTGCCCAGACTGTAAGCTAGTTTCCACTACCACCAGCCATTATTTATCATCTACTTTAAGGCCCTTAACAAAGGGTGTCCAATCCTACGGTTTAATGTTACTATTAATCCAAATGGTAGTCTGACCAAGAGCAAGGCTATTTAGGAGTGGCCTGTACAGCGTCACCAAACAGATATGCAAGTACTCTAAGAACTTACATATCTCTAAACAGACCAGCAACAATTAAAAGGTTGAAATATATTTAATAATAAATAATAAAAGAGCAAGACATACACAGTAAGTAATCAATTACATCATAGTTCAAAATCACAGGAAATATTTATAACAACATTGCAGGACAGTATCAAATAAATAAAGAAAACATGTAAGCTATACTTCATTATATTCTTATCTGAATCTAAAAGAGTTACTACTGCCCTAAAAACTTACTTACAGCAAGGCAAGTGCAGATGTGAGTGGATGTTCTTGTTAGGTCAAAGACAAAATACAAAATCCACAGTCTCTCTGTCTCTGACAGAGATCTTAAATTAATATCAAATATTACTGCTGGGTTAGCATGGATGGCATCACCTTTTGTCACCTGACTTCAATTCCCAAGCTAATCCCCTGTGTCAAAAAATACAAGCATTTTTACCATCTCCCTGTGAAAAACAAATATCTGTCAGATGTTTGCAGATCCTGCAAGTAATAAAACAATAAAACACTGCTACATCTTAAACCTAGCAATTACTTCTCTTTCAAGACAATACAAAAAACTTCTAGCTCTAGACACTGTGTCTGCTACTGCACTGAAACCGAAAGATAACATCTCTTTTATTACATGGTTAAAAAGCTCAGTACTTTATACACAGTTCTGTATAAATCATATCAATATTCACAAATGACATAAAATTATTTACAAAATTGCTGATAGATGGGCTGGCAGTATTTCCCTTTGTCACAATGTCATAAAAACACTTTGATTACAAAGTTTATTTTTTATTTTACTATTTTCAGTTCTGCTATTCCTAAACCTCATATTTATCTCTCATACTACCTCTTTAATAAAACATCTCTCTTTTGTACCCATATGCCCTGTTATATTACTGTACCTCAGGATGAGATCACTCTACAATACTCTTTCACAGAATTTGCTTTGCAGTCTTTTTTTTTTTTTTTTGAGTGTCATGGCTAACTTTTTGTAGAACAGGATGAAGAGAATATTGCCAAATAATTGACAACACATACCCTTAAAACACAGAATAGACTCTACCTCCTGGAAGATTGAATGTAATTGATTAATTTATAAGTCAGACACTTTCAATTTCTGCTACAGCCACTACAGTTCCAGCTTGACAAGTAAGGATTTCCAACCCTTGGAGAATAACAGAGCAAGAATAAAACTGTTGCTGAACCACTGGAAAAGGGTGTGGCTGTCCTAGTGTGGCAGAAATCACTGAAGTCTGACAGGAGATGTGTAACTTCTAAGTGGGGGTTACTACTATAATTAACCTCTGCCATTCAAACCACAAATTTCCCGAAACTGTCAAATAGTTAACAGTACAGCAATCCCAAATATCAAGATTTTATCATTTTCCCCCAAATCCACAGAACACACATTCCTTTACATTCCATTGTGCCTAACTGTTCATGTTCCACATCCAACATGTCAAAATTTCTAGAAAACACATGTCCTCAATCTCTACCTTCCTAAATTGGGGATACTGTGCTGTTTAGATGTTTGATACTGATTCTTGATCTGTCACTCATTCATTTTCATCATGGAGAACAAATTTCTGTAAGCAATGACCCACATCATGAGTTCCGGACTTCCTAAAGAAACAGCAGATCAACAGACCACTTAACATAGACACTCACCTGTTAGACAGAATTGGTTTTCAGACTGAATACCTCCTCTGTGAGCTTATTTTTTTTAAATAGGCCTTTGCCATTGTTGAATGTGGGAGTGGTGAAGAACTGTTTTATCATCCACTGAGAGGTACTGCACTGGAAATGCACAATCAATTGATAGATAACTGTGGTGATAATGCTTTCTATTGCAAGGAGACCCTCTGGTTTTTGAAATAAAGCTTTACTATGCTCCATTGCCAACTTTAGAATGCAGTCACTGTGTTGTCCTCTATAATGCTACTTCTAGGTGTACATCACCTGGCCATGACAGCCTGTTGAATACATCCATTTACTGCAAAGCAATGTTTTCTTGACCACATATTTTAACCACCCAATACATGTCAACATGGTTTACCACACTCACAGTTTACTTGACTTAAGAAGTTGTGCACCAAAGATAATAACCTTTCTGAACAAGCTCTATTTATGCATGACTTTTTTAGAAAAAGAGGATATCCCTTTGATACAATCAGTAGACCTTTTCAAAGAGCCAGCAACATGACCTGCAAGCATAAACTGCAAAGGTAATCTGATGGCAGCCTAGCTCATTTTCATTCTACTGATGCCACCATTTAATTACTTTATTATTTCTCTGCTTCATACTCTAATATTAGTCATTCATTCTCATGGAATTTACATAAAATCTTTAAAGTGTTTCATATTATCTTGAGGTTTACTGGAAATGTTATTTTCATAATTAATTTCTAAGATATTTTTATTTTTGTCATTCCTTTATTGATTTAATTGTATTCAATTTATCCTATTCAGGATCACAGGGGAGCTGCAGCCTGGCCTGGTAACCAATGGGTAAAGACGGGGAACCAGTCCTGTTTAGAAAACTAGCCTATGAAAATGATTTAATTAGCAAATTCAGGTTAATAATTTTATATTTTATTTATATTTGATAATTTATATACTATCTACAAAAAGGAAAAGGTCAACATTTAATTGCTCTAATATTTATTTAAATTTTGTATTCCACTTAAGCAATAAACCATGACTGTGAGTGGGTATATCAAGATTTACCCACAGTCGGTGTTGTTTGATCATGAGGGAAAAACCTGACTATTTAAATAAAGCCAACCATGAGTAAACCTTGGTATGCCAACAAACAGGAGTGGATTATTGCTGATACACAATGACATTATTTAAGAAGGAAGTTGTTTAACTTTCTTAAGTAATGTCTTTGTATAACAGTACTTCAATTTACATCAGTGTTGTCTTCTGTGGGCTGATATACTGTGCATGTGTATGGGACTTGCTTTCCCACTCAGAGAAGCAGTGTTTTTTTATTATTTAAAAAGGTCAGGATTTTACAATGGACAATGGAGAAATGCAAAGAGAATCAGGCATGATTCTGTTTCTTTAGTTTTACAGAACATACCCTATTTTTCTTGTATCGGTTTTTGCCAATAGAAAGTCTGGCCACTCAATGGTACTTCAGCGGCCAGACTTTTTTCTATTGGTATATGCTCAATTTACAAAAAGCACACTGGTTGGTATGTGCAGTCAGTGTGCTCATTTTTGAACAAAAATGAGCTCTCAGTGCATAAATTGCATAATGCCAAGATACAATAATGTTGCAGGTGCGTTGGCCATTACACTTATGGCAGCAGTTATAGATTTCTCTGGTCTGTGTAAGCTCTCTAGAAGTAAATGCATTAGATGCCTCTAAGCCTTTAACATTGTTACACAATACTATTAATATAATTTAATTTGTTTCTCATTACACAAACATTTCCAATTGCATGCATCTGCAAATATCACATAATCCATACAGCAGTTAAAACATTTTCTGTGTTATAATTCAAAGTGGGCAATATGGACAAATTCTTACTTTTACATTTGTGTCTACAGAAATCTACTGTTTTTATTTATCTATTTATTTTTTGGGTGGGGTCCCTGCATCATTCTATCGCACTTCTACTCAGTGCACTGTGTCCACTGCAGATCTACAAGCAGCTCCTAGTTCCCTGGACATCAGTGCTAAATAGGGCCAGTTTTGGAACTTAAGGGTGTTGTTGGGGTCTTGCCTTTCCCGCTTTTCTTTTCTTTTCTTTTTTTTTTGTTATAACCTACCCTGCCACTTCACCCTCACAGTGGGGGAGCATGCTGATGATCAAGGGTTGGAGAGACAATGGGTGCATGAAGTGTATCAACCCACCTCGACAGCAACTCAGCCATGCCCACCACCCTTTACCCTTCTTTGAGCCAGGCTGTCTGAACACAGTGTTCCTAACCTCTGCCAGGCATTGCTGTCAGATGTGCCCATTTAACCCCCCTCCCCTTCAGGATGGTCACATACATCCACCCCCTGCCTGAACCACCAATTGAACACTGGTTGACTGGGCTGTAGTCAGGGTTTTATTCTGCTATATCACTGAAGTGGCAATTTATTGGTTAAAAGTTGAAATAAATAATATTTCACATCTTATTGTATACACACAAGCCAGCATATGTGAAGTGGAATTACTGACTTCTCCACTTCTCATACATTTCCTGGTTGCCTTGACATGTTTATTCATGATCTCTTATTACCATTCTAAGTGAATGCTGACACTGACATGATGTAACAGGGCTGAACAATTGTTATTGGTGGTTACTAATTTTATTGCCCTTCTCTTACTGTTTATATTTCTTTCCTAATATTGTGGACTCATTTTCTGACGAAGTTCTTATACAATAAAGAACGAAAGCACGCTCAAACATCAGTTTTGTTTATCTTTGTGGTTTTTCAATTTTTATTATTTTTTTTCTGCTGAAGTCTTTGTTTGTGTATATATATATATATATCTATATATATATATATAGATATATATATATGTGTGTGTGTGTGTGTGTGTGTGTATATATATATATATATATATATATATATATATATATATATAAAATATGCCACTTTGTTTGGACCAGACAATGGATCATAGACTAACAGAGCTATTACTTGTTTTGAGTTCTTCAATCTTCTGATCGTCTACTATGTTAGTATGCCTTTACTTTAGTTTGGCTAAAACATGTAAGCCTGTTTGAAACCTCACTGTTGTCTCTTACTGCTAGCTTATTACTCTGTACACCAACTTATTTCTCAAAGTAATAAGTATTAGTTAATCAAAATAAGGGGCATGAGGAAAGAATATTCTGTTTAGCTTTTTGCACTATACCTTCATCTATAATTTCCTCCCTGCCTTCTTTAAGTTGTTTTACCTAGACCAGCTTGGTTGCATAGAGGAGTAATGCCCTGAGTATGATTCTGGTAACCCAGGTCTGATTAGTGGCTTTGGTGGGACTGGCAGGGAGGATGAGGCTGCCCATCTTGCTGGGAGGCTTTATGTTGGAGCTCTCTACTAAACCTCTGACAGGGGCTGGAGCTCAAAGACAAGAAGCTGGGCTACATGGGAGGAGAGAGGGAGAAGGCATAACACCTTTAGAAACAGCCAATAATTTCAGCTCTTACTTCACTGACACCATCACCAAACTGACTCTCCAAACCAACTCCATCACAAACTCTAATTACCCCAACACCCCTCCCACTTGCTCTGCTCCTGTCATGCCTTCTCCCTTAAAACAGTATCTACCAATTACATTACATCATTACTTCTAAAGCTTAAACCCTGCTCCCCCTCCATTGATAGTCTAGCACCACTCTTTCTCCAAAAAGCAGCTAACTCTCTTGCCCTCCCCATCTCCATTCTGATTAACCTGTCACTTACTGAATCTAGAGTTCCTACTTTCTAGAAACATTTCTTTACCTTACCTTTAAACAAAGGAGGTAACTCCACAGAACTTGCTAACTTCAGGCCCATTGCAATTCTATCCCCCCATCTAAAATTCTTGAGAAATGTGTGCACAAATGAATCCCTGACTTCCTCTTAAAAGGGAATCTACTCACCCCCACTTGACATGGCATTTGATCTAGACATAGCACCTCCACCACTCTCATTTCCTTCATAAACATAATTTGCCATGCTAGAGACCATAATAAACTTGTTTCATGCATATTTCTGGATCTCTCAAAGGCAATCAACACCATCTCCCACCCACTCCTCCTACACAAACTCTCTGAACTGAACCTCTCCACTTCCACTATCTCTTGGTTCGCTAGGTACCTTAATGACCAACTTCAGTCAGTTAAATGGCTCTCTGCAACTTCTCCTGCTCTACCAGTCAAGACGGGTGTACCTCAAGGATCAGTTCTTAGCCTTTTACTGTTTAACATCTTTACCAATTTACTGCACACATCTTGTTTACAGTCAACACTGGTGCAATACGCTTATGACTCCAAAGTTATCAGCATAGCCGATTCCTTCTCTGACTGTAATACAATGACACAGAAATCCTACTTATCCATTGAAAAATGGCTCACTCAGAACCAGCTAATTCTAAATCCTAAAAAGACTAAGCTCCTACTTTTTATCCCCAAAACAATGAACCATCTTAAATCCTCCATCTCTATCTCGTCCCCCAATAACACCCGTATCTCCATCAAATTGCACACAAACTACTAATGGTCATCATTGATAACCACCTCAATTTCGATCTGCATGTCCTAACCAACATTAAGAAAACCCACCAAAATCTTGGACTACTTTACAGGAACAAAATGTTTTTAACTAATAAAGCAAAAAATCTCCCTATCCCATGCATACCTCCTCCCCACCCTATTCAGTGGCTCACAAATCCTTACTAACCTTAACTACTCTCCAAACTATACTTGAATCCACTTACGATAAAGTTGCCAGGTTTACAGCAGACCACTCCTACTGCTCGCACCACTGCCTTGCTCTTAGAAGGTTAAACTGTCTGGAACATCCTCTGCTTCTCTCTCAGCTTAAAATGATTCATTGTATTTTGTTTGTGCCTTCCTTCTGTCTGAACATAACAGCTCCTTTTACTCCCCTCCTAGGTCCCAAAGAGGCTCTGAGCAAAACCTTCTCCAAATCTACAAGCCTAAAACAAAAATAGGGCTAAATCTGTAGTTACTCACCAGCCCAATCCTGGAATAAACTTCCTTTAGATAATAGAAATATCAATCATCCAATAAAATTCAAAAATACCATTAAAAATTAGCTAAACAAGCCATGGATCTGTCACTGTAACTACCTGCCCTGAATGATTCTCCCCATACTCATCACCTCCCTCTCACCTAACTCCCTACCTTTCTTCTATTTCACTAATACCCTACAATTAAATGTTTTCCCGTTTGAACAGTGACTTTTCTGCACATCTTACTTATTAACTCAAGTAAAATTTGCTGAAATGATTGTACAGCTTGTTTTGGATGATGTTGAAATGTATATACTCTCCGGCCTGTTCATGATTTACTACATATTATGTTAACTTAATTTTTGATGTATCTGTGCTTGTTTTTGTACTTGCTTTTATACACGTTTTTGTACATAATCTTTCTCCCCAGGCCTCTGCTGAAAAAGGGCTTCAGCTCAGTCAGGCTAACCCTGTCAACAAATGTCAAATAAATACATAAATAAATAAATTACAGCCCAGAGACAGGACATGCACTAAAGTTACTCTGCATTGTCCACCTGGCCAGACGTTGTCAGTGCATAGGGGTGAGACTTAGTGTAAAAAAATAACACTGATAGCCATGGCCCCTGTCTGCCTTATTTCACTCCACTCACCTGACGAACTTTTAGGCCTGTCTATCATGTGCATCAAAAAGGAGGACTCTCTGTACTCAGGTGTTGCCTTGGTAGGGAGATCTTCCAAGTGGAGGTCATGTGAGGATTAAGACTATAGATTTCATCAAGGCCTGAAGTTAGTGCAATAACCCAAAACAAAACTGGCTTATCTGAAAGTCATCCAGCACAGAAATGTTCTCAAGGCCTGACTGTCATGATGTACACAGTACTGCCTCCCAAAGTACCATCAGAGGCCCTGGGATCTCAGTGTGGTGCTCTCATCCTAGAAAGAATCACTCAAATCTGTATTTTTTTGTCAGTTGTCTTATTTTTCTTTGTTTCCTTTCTTTATGAGCCTGATGTAGAGCTATCTTCCTTTTAATTAAAGTGCATGCATTTGAGATAAACAGGAATATCCTAAGGGGTTTAATAAAGGTTATTTTGTCTGTCAGAGTTGACTACCTTCTTATGTTCCTCTCCTTTATATGGTTCCTCTTCTGTCTTCTGTATAACTGAACACCACCATCTCAATTCCTTTTTGATTTCTGGGTTGCTCTCTTTTGGGAAAGATACTTCAGAATGGAACATATCTTCAGTTTTAGTTTTCTCCTTACTTATGGTATCTGTTGCCTACAGCCGCTATAAGAGGTTATTTTCTTATACTAACTGAAGTAAGTTTAGAGCTCTGAATATGTATGGTCTCTCTCTACCACTCTCTGTGTCTCTCTCTCTTTACTTACACTGGTTAACCTCTTCTTTGTACTGTATTTCTCCCTTTCAACCTATACCTGCTACTTAGAATTCACATTTTCTTGTGTGTAATATATTAGCTTTACAGAGACCTTAGAATTTGGTAGAAGTGGTGCATTTTCTATTCTTCCTATCTTTGTGTCCTTGAAATACACCCTTTCAGTGACTGTTCATCTCTCTTTCATGCCAGTACTGACTTCAACTCCCTGCATTCCAATATTTTCAGGCTGCAAGAATACTTCTACCATGTGTAACCATTCTGGTTGTGTAGAGGGATAAAGCTTTGACAGCTTGGGTTTTATTAACAGCTAGAGTAACTGACAGAGTGGCCGTATCTGGTGGAAGGGAGGTCCCGTGGGTGTCTCCTGTAATGATCCCTGGTGGAAGTTGGGAAAATTGTAAATAGAAAGTGTGGTTTAAAGAAAAAATAGGGTGGATGACATTGCTAAGCTGCTACAGAGGTGGGGGCGATATGCCTGACATCCACAGTGTACACACCCCTCAGACCCTCTGACTTTAGCATAAGGACTGTTGGAGAAAGTGCAGGGTAAGTCATAAAGCACCCCCCATGGATGTGGATGGCTAAGACCCCAGGACTCCTTTAAGGCTGTGGGGTACTGGGTTTGAGAGTTATATGATTCAGCAGAGGGGGGATAACAAACTCCCTTTAAAGAAATACTTCTACTATGCATTTTATAATACTTTCTTCTACTGATTCTGCAATTTCAAGCATGCTACAAAAGTTCAGCTACAAGTGTCACCCTTCTTCATGTTTTGTTACTTCAAAATGACCAGTCATAGTCATATGCTGACACTTTCTTTAAATGGTGTATGCTCTTCTTCTGTGTTACTAGCAAAAGTTTGTAACTATAAGGCTTTCTAGTGATATGCATTTCTTGGGGTCATGTACACTAATGAATGCATGTGGTGATTGCCTCCCCCATTTTCAATTAAGGAGAGGCATATATGAAGGTCTGTTCGCTTTCTGTTTCCTCCACACAGTGAATGTATGGTCTATCATCAGAACTACCTTCTCCCTATTGTCTGCAGAAATCTTTAAAGTAGGGAAAATGATTCCATATTATCATGATATGTGTTAAATCTGGAACAATAGCAGAAGGCTGAATTACTTTTTCATGCATTATTTGTACTTTTGAGTAATGAGATACTGTTTGTTATCACCATGAATGCATGCCACTTCTATGGCTTTGTTGGTAGTAGTTAACAAGCCTTTCTATTCTCTGCTGTCTGTTAGTACATTGCAACGGTAATCATTTAAAATCTTGGGACCATACCTCTCAACCTCTTAAGACCAATAAATTGTGACAAAGCTATACATAATGGGGGATTAAGGCCCAAAAATAGGGACAATTTTTAAATATTGCTCTGACAAACATACAAATTTGATAGAATAACAGGCTGTCAATTAGCATTCATTTTCTGAAGAGTATGAAGTCTGTAACTCAAATGTCTGTCATTATTTTCTGAGTTCAGTCATCAATGATTTGCCAGATAACCAAAGTTTTATGAGTAGCAGACCACAAATATGAGGCAACATTCGAGTCATTCTGCGAAAATCTGTACAGTTGAGAGGTATGCTTGGGACAGACATTGCTTAGTCCTGACATGCAGAGACAAATGGGATGAAAACCCAGACTTACCCATGAGAAGTCCAAAATTGCCATTTCTCAGAATATTCCCTCTTCTCCAAGTCATGGAAATCTATGAGTTGATAAATATTGGTTTAGATGGTGTAGTGATTTGCCCCACACATTATAGGGGCTTGTCTCCTTCAAGAAAAGCTTGTCTTCCTTCAAAACAAAAGTTTAAAAGACGATGGTGTTGTTAATATTCACTCTCCACCTGTAGTTTTGATCCTGTTTTTGAACTCAGCAATGTGTGTCTTGAGATTTCAATAAGGAGTCCATTACAACTACTTATTTCTGCAGTTTGAAGTTGTCCCATTCCATAGGCTTAACATCACTAATAGTATGCTTTTCCAGTGCAACAATTTTCACATGTATGAAACTGCTATCATAATTAATAGCTAATACCTTTTTACAAAATTTAAAACAGAGTATGTCTGCAGGTGTCACGTAACAATATATGACACAGGTTTTACTATGCATCTGGACTGTACACTTCTATACATCGGGTCAGATTAATGCACACAGTTTCTTAAAAGAGTAAGAGAAGGTGTTATAAATTTGTTACTGGTTCATAGGTAGGTACTAGGCTATCTGCCCGAAGCATTTATAAGCCTAGCCAGAATGTGTTGGCTTTCGCCGCCCCCTTATATTAGTTCCCTGTGCCTCTGTCCAGCACAGCCACTGAAGTGATCCCCGGAGTAAACTTTCTATTTCCCATCCACTCATCAAGGTTTTTCTTGAAGAGTGTTAGCGAGGAGCTCTGCCTAATGTAGATTGGGATCTTGTTCCAGAGCATGGGAAGTCTCTGGGACAGAAATCTATCCCTCCAGCACGTCCTATTTATTGTTGTGGTGAGATTTAGATCCCTAGAGCACGTGGCTCGAGGGGATATGGTTTTCTTTAGGTGGATCATGTCCATCAATTCTGGGTTGGACATGGCTTTGTATGTCAGGCATAGATCACCTCTGAGTAGGCAGTATGCAACTGAGTACAGCTGGAGTTTCTTCAGTCGAGCTGCATAGGGCATCTGTTTGAGGCCAGTGATCCTCTTGGTGAGGTATGTCTGTGGTTTTTCCAGCTGTTGCAGGTGTCTTGTAAGGTACATCCCAAATGGGGCATTGTACTCTGTGATGGGTCTGATGAGTGATGCATAGAGGGGCACAATTACCTCTTTTTATCTGGATGCAAACCCTTTTGTGATTAGGTGGGCCACATAGAAGGATTTTCTAACCACTTTGGAAATGTGATTATCAAAGGAGAGATTACTATCTACTTGGGTCCCCAGATCCCTTATTACATCTTCCGTATTTAGGGGGCTACCACCTATGTGGTAGTTTGTGGGTACTTTGTTTTTTTCCAAAGGGGATGACTATGCACTTTTTGGTATTTAGCTTGAGGCCATGGTTTTGACACCAGGTATCTGTCTCAGTGAGACCCTTTTGGAGGATGTCTGTGTCAGCTGGAGAGTCAGTTGTAGCCTGTAGTTTGCAGTCATCTGCAAACTTGGTCAGCCATAGACCTCCTTTGCTTGCCTGTACCTCTGAGAAGTATATGCCAAACAGGAGGGGTCCTAGGACTGAGCTCTGGGGAATGCCACTTGTAACCGGTTTAGAGTCAGACCTAGCTCCCGCAACTCTTACCATGTGGGTTCTGTCCATGAGCCAGTTGGCAACCCATTTCGTGATGTAGGGGTATATGTTC
>NC_056733.1:1966440736-1966493236 GCF_019279795.1 Protopterus annectens
CCGAAATTACACTATGCCGAATCTGCAAATGTCAAATCCGCCGCTATCGTGGTGTTGCATTCGTGACGTGTGATCTGGGTTGTGGATTTATCTGGGGTTTCAGGTAAGTGTTGTGTGTTTGAGGATAATGGGTAGGGATTTTAGTGTGTGTAAGTGTGTGCAATGGTATTTGTTGTGTGTTTGTGTGTTTAGTAGGACCATGGAGTTAGAATATATAAGTAGGGGGGTGAGGGGTGCAGGGGGGCTTGCCCTCCTGCTTATAGGTAGGTTAAGTGTGTTTGTGTGTGTTGTTATGTTTGTTTAGTTAGGTAGGTGTATGTGTGTGTGTGTGTGTGTGTGTGTGTGTGTGTGTGTGTGTGTGTGTGTGTGATTATGTCCTGGTTTGTGTGTGTGTGTGTGTGTGTGTGTGTGTGTGTGTGTGTGTGTGTGTGTGTGAATGGTCTCGATTGTAGTGTTTGTTATTGTGGGTTTTCGTGTATGTGGTTATTCGACTATTCAGTCTCGAAATACTGAAATTCAATATTTCAGTATTTCAAGATTGTATAGTGAATCCATATATATATATATATATATATATATATATATATATATATATATATCCCTTCGGTAGTTCAAACTTTTATAAGTTCGAACCTCGTATGGCCGAGACCATATGTTCGAACATGTAAAAGTTTGATCGGACTGAATGGAGATCTCTGTACAGTGCGGAACGGGAAGATTTCCCTTTTAAGCAATGTAGTGCAATCTCGGAGTTGGTATATTTAATTAAGGTGGGGTGGGGGGTGCAGGGGGGCATAGTCCCCCATGCTACAGATGTTTATTTTTGTTTTTTGTTGTCTTTTTATTTTTTTCTTCAGTGTGCTAGCTTTTACAAGTTTGAACATATGGTCTCAGCCATTTGTGGTTCAAATTTGTAAAAGTTCGATCTACTGAAGTAGATATATATATATATATATATATATATATATATATATATATATATATATATATATATATATATATATATATATATATATATATATATATATATATATATATATATATATATATAGATATATATATATATACATACATATATTAATAGCATGTGGGTTCCACAGTCCTGCCCCCAACCACACTGAATTATATACAAAAATGTTTGGAAGGAATAACAGTAAGTGATCTTTCTGTCTGGGTTACAAACAACAAGACATGAGTTTTACCACTCACTCTTAGCACTGTGATGCAGGTCACATGCAATTGGTCTCTGTTTCACTCTGTCATCATCAAGATAATACTAAATTCTTTGCTGGATGTCAAAAATATATAACCTTATGTCAGAGAAATTTTTCAGCTGCAGTAGCCTGGCAGTTTTGTCTGAAAAATGGATGCTGTTAGTCTAAAAAGTCAGTGTCTTCCCAGCTGTGAGCAAAACCTCCAAAAGTCTGGAAATATACAGTATCATTCACATGGACATAACAGAGTGACAGTTCCAGAAAATGTATAAAATGTCCATGTATTTTGATTTAGTCAGTCAGTCAGTTAGTTGGTTATGTAGTAAGTCAGTTAGTTAGTTAGTTAGTTAGTTAGTTAGTTAGTTAGTTAGTTAGTTAAATCAGAGCTGAACAATTTCAGTCTCAGCCCATAGTGAAAAACTAACAAGAATTATAAAATAAGCAAGACAACAAAAATGCATACATGACAATAAAGCATAATAAATCTAGTGAATTAAGTAACAATATGTACAAAAGTTTCAAAACATTTGTGAAATTAGAGGAAAATAAATCATATGTGAAAAGGTGCAGATGATCGCAATGGCTGAGTTAGACTAGAGAAGGGTCCAAGTAAACATAAGAAATGTGAGCTGAGGGGTAACAGGTGCATTTTGTTTGATTAACTAAGTGAGATTTCATTAGAGAACAGAACTTGGATTAAGAGGGTTAGTCTTTAATTTCTGGTGGGTGGCACTCCCACAGTTTGGGACTCTGAAATGAGAATGCATGGTCAGAGGTATGTAGCTTGGAGTGTTGATTTATATTTTAGAGCCTGAGTGGTTCAAGTTTTTTAAGCTGCATGTGGGTTGTGTCTTAATAGTGTTGCAGTTAAAGGAGGGAGAGTATATTTCATGTAGAAGTTTAACCAGTTGTGATCCTAGGAGCAGGTCTGGTCTATCATTAACTGGGAGGCTGTTTGTCTTTTTAGTGTTATACAATGATGTTAATTTCTTTTTGAGTGTGTAATAAATGTACATGTTGTGTCTTTCAGCTTTTCCCGGTTAGGGGTCACCACAGCAGAACTCCGGTCCGCTAATGATTAGCAGTAGATTTTTACGTGCTGGCTTGCCGGGCCTAACACACAACCTTCAATGAAGGAACACCCATTCACGCAAGTCGCCACGCAAAAGACGCTCTAACTGAGAATCGAATGGGCAACATCTAACTGTGAGGTGACAACACTACCTCAGCACCACCACCGATGTACATATTGTGCTTAAATACTGTCAGAACTTTTAGTAGGGGCTGCTGATAAAAAAAGAGGCTGAATTTTAGTTAAGGAAGTAAGACTCCTTTCCATGTTGCAGATCTGATGGAGTATAAGAGAAAATGGTGCTATTTTTGTGTCCAGAAAAGTAAATTTTTTTTTACATGTATTATCAAGATGCAGGTTGAAGATGACTGAAGTGTCTAACCAAAGATCAGGATACTTGAAAAAGGATACCTGTTCTAAGGCAGTTTTGTTGTTATCATAGATTATTTAAGCTTTCTTGGATCTCCCGAGTTTTTGTTTAGTGCTAAAAGCATACATTTAGTTTTGGTTGCATTTAGTATGAGTTTTTTGTAGTAATCCACTCACCCAGGTGAATGAAATCAGATTGTAGATCTTGTTGTAAGGTAATGAGAGAGGGACTAGAGCTAGTAAGGACCATGCCATCTGTGTGTAATGAGAGAGTGACTAGAGCTAGTAAGGACCATGCCATCTGTGTATAGGAGGAGAGGGAGGTAAGGAAGGAAAAGTTGAAGTTTATCGATGTATATAGAGACCAGAAGAGTCAAGGAGGTAAGAATAAATCCTTGAGATATGGCTTGAGCAGGTGGAAAGGACAGAGATACATGAGTTGTAATTCATGAGAAATGTTGGCTAGTCAGATAACTTTGGAACCAAGGGATGGTATCAGGGCTAATGCCTAGCTCTGAAAGGTAGATTATAACAGAGGAGTGACAAACTAAGTCAAAGGCTGTGATGAGGTCTATAGAAATAGTACTACACAACATGCCTTTGACAATTAACATGAGAATGTCATCAGTCAAAGACTAGATGGCTATGGCTGTGTGCCTCTGTGTCTAGAAAACATGTTTTTTTTGTGAGAGAGAAGGTACTATTTAGTAATATATTCTGTGAGCTGAGAGTAGAAAGTTTTCCCTGAGATTTGGCATAGAGTTGGGAGGATGGAAATCAGATGATAGTGTAATGGGAGTGTGGGTTATTTTTGTTTGGGCAGTGGTTTTACTATGACAGATTTCCATATATTAGGCATGTTGCTAATAGTAAGTTAAAGATTAAAAATAACTTTTAGGGCTACAACAATGAAATCGTGACAGTGGTATATAAACCATGGGTGTAGGTTGTCTATACCTAGGAGACCTTCCAGCTGTATTTGTTCCAGAAAATAGAGAATTTCTTTGGATGTGATCTACTAGAAATTAGAGAGGAGTGTATGGTGGGTAGAATGAGGAAGCACTTTGGAGGTGTTTGTAGCATATTTGGGGAAGCCGCTAGAGTGTCTGTGGAAATCATCTTCAGACAAGCTGTAGGATATACTTCTTGAAGAGTGAGGCAGGATATGTCATCTGAGGTTACCGGCTTTTTTCCAAAATTCCCCTATGATTGTATTTCAGAGAGTTTTGGAGATATATCATGGAATGGCTTTTGTGTCTTCTATTGGCATTTGTGGCTAGGTTACTTTGATTTCTATACTGATCTTTACTTTCTGGAGTTAGATTTACAGGAGAACAAGGATTCATCTCCGAGTTTGAGGAGGGATTTTAACTCAAGGGTTAGATACTTTTTGGATTTGGAGTTAGAAAGCCAAGAGATTAAGGGAATGTGACTGTCTTGTAGAATAGAGAGTGTGTCTAAGGAATTTAGTTGTTTTTTTAGGATCTGTGGTATCTAGAATAGGGTTCCACTTGAGGAATGAGGAAGGTGAAAATAGTTTAGCATTATTTGTAGTGTATTTAGATACAAAAGAGATTAATTAAGGAATTGTTTTAGGGGGCAGGAATAAAATGGAGAAACTGATTTGGCAATGATTGCAAAATGAGTCTGAGTGAATTGTGATGTTGGAGATGGTGTTTAGTCTATTGAAGATGATGTGATCAATGAGGAAATGTTTTCTTAACAAAATGCATGTTCTGATACGTTATTTGGCTAGTTGTTTCATTTGTTGAGGGAGTCAAAGACTTCTAAATTAATAGGCTTTGACATTTTGATGTTAACGTTACCTAGAATAGTTATATTTTAGATAGGGTGAAAGTGAAAAATACAGCAGTGATAAGGCATACGTTTCAGAGTTACTGTGAGCTGAAAAAAGATTGATATTTATTCTCTATTTTCTCAGTCTTCTGAAGGATAGGTTGTTGAATTAAAG
This sequence comes from Protopterus annectens, assembly GCF_019279795.1. Lineage (NCBI taxonomy): Eukaryota > Metazoa > Chordata > Ceratodontiformes > Protopteridae > Protopterus > Protopterus annectens. The sequence continues at coordinate 1,966,445,364 of NC_056733.1, forward strand.
AACTGAGTGAAATATTTCTGGCCTGATTCCAAAAGATTTGCTTTCGGTGTAACTGACTTACTCCAGTGTAAGTCTGCCTTGATTCTAAGTCATGTTCTAAGTGTAAGTGCCTTACTTTGGTGGAAGATTTGTATATAAACAGGCTTGCACCAAAGACCAAATTCCAGAAGACATGTTCTTGGAGTAAATGACTTAGATGGAGTGCTAGTCTCAGAGTACATGGAGTGTAAGTCTTTTGTATCTGGTCATTTAAATATAATGGGGCCTGATTCCAAAAGACTTGTTCTCAGTGTAAAGGACTTACTCCAGTGTAAACCTGCTTCATAGATAGGCATAACACTGGTGTAATTCATTTACAATGAGAGCAAGTAATTTTGGATCTGACCCTGTGAATTGCAGGTTTCGTTATTGTGAGTCAATCATATCTCATATCTGAAATGACCAAGAAAAGGGCAGTTTACTGAGAGCATTATATTTAATATTAAGAACAATGCCTGACTTGTAAAGAGTGAATCAAATAAATTCTTGTTATTAAATGAGCTGACTGAAAAGTTTGGTGTGTATAAAGTGACTTATGAGAATGAAAAATTAAAAAGAAAATAATAAAGCTAGAGTAAAATGAGTCATGAAGTCTGACAAAAATGAGTCTGTCAAATAAGGCTGAGAAAGCCTTATGCAACAAATGTCAGTATAAGCATTGTAGAAAAGAAATGCCATTGATTTACATTTCAGTGTAATTTGAGTATGAGCAGTGTTAGGAATATGCACAATGTAAACAATGCGCTGAGTAAAAGTACAGAAATGCCACAACAAGAACTTAAGTTAAAAATCCAGAAGAAAAGCTCAGGATTGATGACTGAAGTCTGGAGGTTAGGCTACATATTGTAGAATATAGCATAATATATAGTATAAAGTCTGCTCAAAACACTCAGTATTCTGGTTCACAAAGAAAAAGGACCAGCAGCAGTCTCTGCAACTTGCTTTCTTATTTTAATATCAAGTAAAATTGAAAGGCCAAAAAAGTGTTTGTGCCCAGCACTAGTGACATAGAGGAATAAAGTGTTAACTATAGCCCTTGTGACTAAAGTTTGACTACCAGCTTGGGTGCTTGAGGGCACAGACAAGAGAATAAGCTGCACCCATCCTGTGTGGTGATTGAGATTCCCACCTTGCTTGTACATCTGCCTTGATTACAGGGCTTCACTGGTCAGCGGAGGCCTGCCATGATGCAGGATGCTGGTGCTGGAAAAGAAGTGGCCATGGCTGCTCATGTTGGTGGTGGTAGCCAATGTCAATAGATGTGGGGAAGCAGGTGTTTACAAAGAAGGTGGCATAGACAGCCCTTGCAGTGAAGCTAGTGCTCATGCCACCACTAGGGGTGGAGCTATGATGTAAAATGAAAAAAAAATGCAAGTGAAAAAGCAAAGTATGGTCATGGCTGCCTAGATGATAGCACTCTCTTTGACAGTGCAATGTCTAATCAAGAGGAGCTTGATGGTCTACAGTTAAGAGGAGGTCAATATTCATAAAAAATATTTTGTTTGAATATAAGATGCAAAATTCATTTCCACATTATTGAAATTGAGAGTTTTCCATCCATATTTTTTCACTTGACTTGCCAAAGGCTTGGCATGTTGAAAATAATTTCTAATATGAATTGTTCTTTAAAATGTGGATCTCAGAATATTCTATTTGCTGGTTTAGAGTATGCAGATGTGCTTACTGGCTTTAATTATTTATAAAGATTTTTTTCAGAGTGTGTGTATAATGTTGCTTGTAGTGAATTGTCCAAGGAAGGTTCCAATAGTTTACAGGGTAGAATCAAACAGTTAAACTGCATGGAGAAAAAGGGTTTGATTCAGAAATAAAATTGGTCAACATCATCACTGTAGTAAAGAGAAAAAATGTATTCGTACAGATTCACAGGATTTGAAAACATAGTGTTCTATTTACTTTGTAAAGTGGAATATGTAATGCCCACCACACCAGAAGCAAAGTATGTTTCAGTGCTTGACATGAATAAACAATTTTACAGTTCACCTTGCTGAGAAAAGCACTGACATGTGTACTTTTAGTTTGGCTATTGGAATGTGCAAATTTCTGCAACTTCCATTTTGTGTTTCATCAGCACCTTAAACTGTTCGATAGAACTATTGCACTTGAGATGCTTGACATAGCTATTAATCTAACCAATGGCATGCCTGCATGGTTTACAGGAGTTGAAGCAGCAGGATGTAAGACTTACATAATTATTGAAAAGACCGAGAAAGAATAACCTCAAGCTGAAAAAGAGTAAATGCAAAATCAAAGTTATATCTTTGAGATATAAGGGTAATGCCTTACTATAAGGAGGCTTGAAACCAGACAGAGATAAAATAAGAGTGATTCTGCAGATAACTCAACCAAAGTAAAAATATGTTATTGATTTTTTGGAATAAAGTTTATCTTTCAAAGAATGCTTTGAATCTACTGGATATGTGTTTGTCATTAAGGAAATTATAGGAAAATAATGTGAAATGAATCTTAGGTACAGAGCAAGAAAAATGTTTTACAATTCTTTAACTGTTAATAACTAAAGTGCTGGCACCACAGTATTTTAATTTGAATAAGTAATTTCAAGCAGAAATGTATTTATTTTATTTATTATTTATTTGCAGGCTGTTTTCCAGGATAGTCCATTGTGCTACAAGGAGCCCATTTTCAACTGAGTCCTGGGGAGAAAAGCTCTGGAGAAATACAAATACATAGTACAGATAAAGCACAAATCCATAATATACAGTTCAATTAAATGCAAAATACATATTTCTGATAGTACAAATCCATATCACACAATTCAAATAAATGTTACATAATACAGAAATAAAAAAGGAGATTTTCATTATCAAAATTATATCAGGTTAATTCAATAAATAGTAATGTGTTTTTTTTTTTGGTTTTTTTTTTAGGCAATTACAGTGACGTATTTTTTTAGTTGTTGGTCGAATATGTCTCAAGCGATGTAGAACTTTAGGAGGTAGTGACAGATAACAAATAAGTTTGGAAAGTTAGGAAGAAAGTGTGGTCAGAATTAGGTTGGATGAGAGCAAGAACATTTCCATTGTGAAGTAAGGTGTCAGTGCAGTGAGGTTTTAAACAAGGCGAGACTGCTTGTGGTGCAGATGAGAGAAGGGAGAGCATTCCAGAGGCATGCAAGAGAGAAGGACATTAAGTGATTCCTAGCAGGACATGTTGGTTTATGCAATTTAGGTTTTGGGAATTGGATCTTAGAAGTCTATATGGCTTATGCATTTCAAAGGTATTTGCTAGGGAGGGGCAGAGAGATGGGTTATGAATTAGTTTGTGTGCTTGGATGAGCTGGGTATATGTGAGGAAGTTTGGTAATTTTAGCTAACTTAGTTGGTGAAGGGAATTACAGTGGTGGGAAGAGGCTCTATGACCTACTGCAAATTTGGATATTTTGTTACAACAAGATGAGAGTTTTGTTTTGAGGGAAGATTGTAGGCTGGTTAGGATAGACACACCATATAAAAGGGATGGGATGAGGTACGTATTAGCTAATGTAATCCGGGTGGTGGGAGAGATAAAGCGACTGTGGCAGTAAAGCATACCTATTTTTTTATGTTTTTTTTTTTTTTTGCTTGTAGATGCTTATCAAATTTTAGTTGATCATCGAAGATAATTCCTAGTGATTTTGTGTCAGAGACTAGTTCTAGGGGTATTATTTTTGCTAGTAATTAAGAAGGATTATTTGCCTAGGGAAGAGGTTTTGGATGCATTGAATAACATAAGTTTTGTTTTGGTTGCATTAAGGACTAGATGGCTGTCTAGCATCCAGTGTTCAGTGAAGGAAAAGGTGGTTTATGTTATATTATTAAGAGTTGTGATGGAAGGGGAGGAACAGATTATAGTAGACTCATCAGCATATTGGATGAGACCGGAGTTTGGAATGGCTTGGAAGAAATCATTTATGAATATGTTGAATAATAGAGGGCCTAGAATGAACCCTTGGGGGATGCCTGTGATCTATTAAGGAAGGGTGAGGTAGATTTTTTTTCCATTTAACTGCTTGTAGCCTGTTTGTGAGATAGCTTGAGAACCACTGGGTAGAGGAAGGGAATAGATTTAGTTTACAAAGTTTGGTTAGAAGCAGGTTGTGGGAAATGGTGTCAAATTCGGTCAAGGAAAAGAGTGGATATGAAGTGGCCAGAGTCACGGGCTTTGTTGATTGTTTCTAGAAAGGAGAGGAGGGCAGTGGAGGTACTATGACCTGGTCTATAGCCATGTTGTGTAGGGGTGAGAAGCTGATTATTAATGAGATAGGGTAAGAGTTGTTGGTGTACACACTTTTCAAGTAGCTTAGAAATAGGGGATAGGATGGCAATAGGGTGAAAGTTTGGGATGTCATTATTATTGCCACCTTTATGTAGAGGAATAATAAAGGCTTTCTTCCAGAGCCAAGGGAAGGATGAATCATGGTAAAAAAAAAAAAAAAAAACAATCAGTGGAGTGGAAGCTAAGTTCAGAGGAAAGTATGCAAGGGTGGTAAAAGACATTCTAGCAGTGGTATAGGAAAAGGATTAGTGTGGTTCATAGAGGTGGTGGTGCTGCGGTAGTGTTGTCGCCTCACAGAAAGACGCTGTCCGGTTCGATTCTTAGCTAGAGCGTCTTCTGCGTGGAGACATGCGTGAATGGGCGTACCTTCGTTGAAGGTTGTGCATCAGGCCTGGCAAGCCGGTATGTAAAAATCAACTGCCAATCATTAGCGGACAGGAGTTCCGCTGTGGCGACCCCTAACTGGGAAAAGCCGAAAGACACAAACAAATAGAGGTAAAAATGGCACCACGGGAAGGAAGGCAAAGTTAAAGAGTCTGTGGGAGGGGTTGGAAAGAAAATAAAGTGAAAGAAACTGGGGGAGGGGTTGGAGAGGGACTGGAGATGGATACCATAGTGGTCTATCTGGTTAGAACCAGTACTGACAGGGTCAGGTCAGCAGTGTGAAACAGCACTGAAAATAACAATTAGAAAGGAAGCAACTGTGAAAATCAGAGCTGAAGAGGTAAAAAGAAAGCAAGCCAGAGATGGAAATGTTGCATATATAAATTTATAAACAGGAGACAAAGGGTAAAGAAGATGTACTAGAGGTTAAATAACACTCAAGAATTTGGCTGGCAACATTAAACCTACATATACTGGAACTACTGAGAGCTAAAATAACATTAAACTAAAAGCTATTGGTCAACAAAAACAAACCCAACTGCAGCAACCAAAAGAAACTGTACAACTGTAAAATTCTCCAAAGCAGGCAGAAGACAGCTCGATATGCAGCTAAATAGAAAAACTTGATGAACCAGCAAGTAATCATACCAAAAAACTTTATTGCAGAGAAAGAAAGTTAGCGCTTTCACAGTAATACCATACCGCTTCTTCAGACAAACATGAATGGGGACAGAATAACTTATATACAAATGACATCATCTCAAACAGCTTAACAGCCAATAAAACAAACATCCATGCAGCCACATTCTCAGTTTAAAGGAATATGAAGTAGATAATATTTACTGGCATAAAATCTGATAAAAAATTTAAAAAATAATAAAAACATTAACACAAATAAATAAAACATGAAAAATATTCATAAATATATAATTGTTGGAGTGGATCTTGAGGTTGGGGGCACACCTAGCTATGGTGTTGAATGATCATGTGCCCATTAAGCCTATTTTAAGGAATAAACGGTTGTAGGATGTTTATTGTTGTTTGTTTATATATTTATTCTCTGCAACAAAGTTTTTTGGTATGATTACTTGCTGGTTCATCAAGTTTTTGGATTTAGCTGCATATCGAGCTGTCTTCTGCCTGCTTTGGGGATTTTTTACAGTAAAAGCTATTGGTACTATTGTTAGTTAAAACAACAAGGAATATGGTAGACTGCTGGCATTGTGTTGCCTCCTGGTGGCCAAAGTAAGTTTCTACAGAAAAACGAACCTACGTGTATGCTCACCTGCCCTGTAGTAATACTTTAAATAATAAGGAGCAGTTCACTGTTTTAAAAGCAGATAGTTTTAAAAACAGATTCAAAGTGTGGATAAATTGCAGTAGAAAGAACACCTACAGCTGAGCTAGAAAGCTGTGCTTTTTAGTTTGTTTTTTGGTGCTGCTTCAGGTAGGTAGCTTAAGCAGATTTATAACTACTTCACAAGGTATTTTGCAGGGCAAGTCTGTTGGGCAGGGGATGACCACAGAGTGTGTAACCTGTCAGGAGAAGTTGCAAGAGATAAGGAGGAACACATACAAAAGGTTAGACCAAGAAAGTAAGAAATAAAACTGGAACAGTGAAACAGCAGAGCGATAAACCTGTTGCATATGGGTCAACAATTTTTATAGTAGACTAGGAGAGATATATTACAATAGAAAAAGAAGAGGAACATTCCATGAATGTATTTACTGGCAATCCATCTTGGTCGGAATTATACCTACAAAGTACTTGTACTAGATTCCATCAAGACTGATAAAAGACTGCAAAACTTTTGTTGAGAGTTAGAATTCTGATTTAATTATGAACTATGCATCAGAAACATAAATTCCTATTGCTGATAACTAAGTCATTAACATCTACCAAAGCAACAATGTCTTTTAACAAAAAAAAAAATTATGTCAGTAGACTAGTTATTAAAATACATATTGGTAAATGTCAGAAACAAAACTTTCTATTCTTCAAACAAGTTGAAACAGTCAGCACACATGTAAATGAAAACAACATTATTGAGCCATACTTAAGAGTCCAGGAAATCAGCAAATGTATTGTCTTGGGGAATACTAGGAAATGAATTAGATAGGATTGACAACCCTACATTTTTTTTCCAGACTATCCAGAAATCAAACTGATTCTCCAGTAGTCCAGAAAACACTGTACAACCTCCGGTATTCTGCTTCAAAAAGGAAACAGTCTATCGGAGTTTGTAAATTGGCTGATTTGCTATGCTTTTTTACAGAAAAGCATAGTAAATCAGCCAAAAGCAGGTAGGAGGAATGGAAAAAGAGGGCGTTTTGCACCAGGTGATGTCACAAAATGGGTGGAATGTGGGCGGGAGAGGGCTGGGACAGACTGGATTACTGGTGATGTGGGGGTGTGGCTTTACTCTGGTTTTAGCCATGACGAAAGGTGGCAACCCTAGAATTAGATGATCCCATTTAAGGGAGACAAGGAAGTGAATTGGATATTACCTGTGATTAAAAAGTAATGGATACTTTTTCAAAAGTGTATTGATGAGATTTGCAGATGAAAATGCTTGCAAATCATACCTCTCAACCTGGAGACATCAAAAATCTAGACAAGGGACTATGAAAAGTAGGTACAATTGACCAAAAATCTGGATGCTAATTAACATAAAATTGGCACAGACAACTTTCTAAAGGATACAATATGTATTTTTTGGCATTTAGTTTCAGCCAATCCTTTCAGCAGGTATATAAATGAGGCACTGTTCCTAAACCATCAGTACCTATTTTAGAGCTAAACATTTTAATATTATTTCTTGCAATCCTGTTTAATATAAGAAATATTCACAAAGTACAATTTCCATCAAAATAGGTATACTTTCCTCTTTCTTTATCTTCAACTCTGACCCAGTTGATTTCAAGAGCCACCAGATTTACCCAGTATAGCAGAGGCAGTTATGAGTGCATCAAGCAAATACATCAGATTAAGTCAAAATTAAAACTACTTCATTTGTGGAAAACAGTAACATAATCTGTAGATGAGGGTGTAGCCAGGAACACTCTTTGTACTCTACTGAGTACATTTTATCTGAGCATCATATCAACATGGCTTTTTTTAAGTCATACTATGTCTACAACTGCCTAAAACAATACTGTGAACAACAGGTGCAATATTGCTAATCTTAAAATAATATGTTTAATAGTTTCAAGGGAACAGCTGAAAATGTACTTGCACTTTTCACCTCATATTTTTATTGTCTGTTCCTCATAAAATTTATGGTTTTATGGAAAATCATTAAAGCTTGACCTATTATTCTAGCAACTTTCTAAGTCTGTAAGAGTAATATTTAAAACAAGTCATCTCCGTGGTATCCCCGAAGTCTCAAAATAACCCATTAAAGTGTAGTGTGTCCAAAAACAAAACAGGGTAAGAAACTTCTCTGTGTGGAAGATTTTCAGTCCATATATTTCTAGTTAATCACTATATATTAATCAGATCACACAACAGTAGTAGAAGTAGCGAACGTAAAATCGTCTTAAGTCAAAACAAAACAAAACAAAAAGTAATAATAGAAAATATATAATTGTACAGCATTACTAAGTATTCAAAACGTATCCAAGCAAGGCAGGCAGTCTGTTTCCATTCGAAAATCCTTTATTAAGTACACAGACAAGCGATCCAAGTAAAACAAAAATAGAGTAATAGTTTCCTCACAAGCTTTCTAAATATATATATATACTTTTTATCAGGCATGGGAGTGGTTTATTGTGCTGTAAAACAAAGTGTTATTGGTGCACATGTTAAATTCACATCCCCTCCCCCATCAGTGTGACATTTGAGCTGGTCTTGCCCTACTTAGTAGCTGTCATAATAATATATAGCCCTAATGTACTTTAAATAAAATTATATAATGATGTGGTACCTCTTATTTAACCAAATTATTAAGTAGATTATTAAATCTGTGATTTTATCCAAGACAATATACTCCATGGCTGGAAATATATCAGCCTTAGTTCATTTGGCAATCAAAAATATATATAAATATATACATATACATTTTGCATGTAAATATCAATTTCTATTTTCATAACCTATTGTTAACAAAGATCGCTTTCATCCTTCTAGACTGCTTCAGGTCTGTGTACAAGAACCCTAAAAACCTATATAATTGTATAATTAGTTAGTATTGTTATTACACATCATTTTGAATAAAGTGGAAAAAAGAACCAGAAAAAATAAAAATAAGAAAAATTGTATGTATGATGATGGAAACAAAATATACACTTAAATTTCAACTGATTTAAAATGGTATTTAAAACCAATTTGTAGAATAAAATAAAAGAAAATACAATTAGTCATGTAAACAATGTGGCAATTTTCTAAGTACCATGCATATTTAATTGAACAGTAGTAGTTTAGTCCAGGCTTTATAAAAGAGTTCAACTTTAATTGCCACACGAGTTCATGTTTCTCCAGAATATTCGGGATGTCTCCTTCAAGATCACCCATGTCTATGCGATCCAGGATCTGGAAATTAAAACCTGTGTGTCTTTTATGAAGAGAAAGGTGTTTGACTAGTGCATTATTTTTAGATCCAGAGCGGATTTCTGACAGATGACATGAAATCCTATGCTTGAGTTTATTTATAGTCTTGTCCACATAGAATGCATCACATTCATTGCACTGTGCCCCGTAAATTACTTTTTTAGTGTTACAGTCACCCCCTGCACTGGTTTTAATGATCTTCTTTAAATAAGGGCAATAAAAACTATCACCTTGCTGTATAAATATACAAAATGTACAATTAGTTTCACATATTGTAGTGCTTCTCTCACATGGTCTAGGTTTAAATTCAACAACGCTTCTAATATTCCTGGCCTTCCTATAAACAAATTATGGAGCTTCACCTAAGATGTTAATCAGAAAAGGATTTCCTGTGGCAATGTCCCAGTTTTCTTCAATAATATTTTTGATACTGTGATAATCCAAAGTGTATGTTAGGATGCAGCTATTTTTGCATTTGTTATTCTCTGTGGAATTACTTAACATTTTTCTACTGGGGAGGTTGAGTGAAGGTGCTTCAGTCCTTTTCAGTTCTGTAATGGGTTCCAGGATGTTTTTTAACATCTGACTATCATAGCCTCTCACTAGAAAATCATTCTCTAAGTTGTTCAGGTTTCTCAAAAATTGTTCCATCTCTGTGGTAATTCGAGCTAATCTATAGCCTTGGGACTTCACTACATTATACTTGTTTTTTGTAAGATGTAGACTTTTATTGTGGAGTAATAAGTTAACCCTTGTTAGTTTTCTGAAGAGATCACTGGTGATTCTATTATTGTTGGTGTCCTTGGAAATCTGCATATCTAAGAAAGTTGTTGAAGTACAGCTATGGGAAGAGGTAAACTTCAGGAAGGTGGTTGTTTGATTGAGATAAGTGTTAAAATCTCCAAGCCGCAAGGTGTCACCTTCCCACACAATAAAGACATCATCAATAAAACGTAAATAGCATGTGATATGCTGTATGTAATCTGTGTTGTTTAACACAAAGTCCTCCTTCCATTTGCCCAGGGCTATGTTAGCTATGCTGGGAGCCATGGCAGCCACCATTGCTATACCAGTTTTTTGTTTGTAACTGCCAATTATTAGCGGACCGGAGTTCCGCTGTGGTGACCCCTAACCGGGAAAAGCCGAAAGACACAACAACAAAAAAGTGTTTGCCATTGAAAGTAAAGAAATTGAAGTCCAGTACAAGATTAATGAGCTTGCTTAACTATTGCAGTTGTGCCTGTGTACCCTGATTATGTTTCTTAAATGACTCCATAGCTGCTGTTATACAGTAATTGTGAGGGAGCACTGTGTACAAGGATTCCACATCAATAATTACCAAAATACTGTCAGCTTCCACTGTAATGTTTTTTATTTTCTTCAAAAAATCCATTGAATCTCTTATGTATGACTTATTCTTTTCTGCTAGAGGTTTCAGCAGGTAATCAAGGTAAATGGCTGTGGCTTCAGTAAGGGAACCTCCACTTGCTACCACCAATCTATAAAGTGGGTCTTCTCTGTTTTTGTGTGGCTTTGGTATTCCAAAACATAAGGTAAATGTGGGCATGGGCTCCATAAATAATTATAAAGATTTTCAGTGATAAGTTTTTCTTCCCATAATGTGGTGAGATTAGTGTTCCATAAATCATATGCTCTTTTTATGTCATCCATGGTAAATAACTCATAAAATTTGTTATCCTTCAGCATATTCTCTATTTTTTGGTTGTAGCTAGTGGTATCAGTCACAAGTGTACCTCCTCCCTTGTCTACATTCATTACACACCTGGATTTATCATTGCCTAGCTCAAGCAATGTTTTTCTTTCTACCTGTGTTGTTATAAAGATTTTTCTTAGGAGTTTTTTTAAGCAGTTTCCTGATATCCATCTCACATTTCACTTCAAAAGCAGCTAATGTTTGATGTAGTGGTGGACAATAGCTGCTAGGCCTTTTTATAGTTTTATTAATAGGCTTATTTTCAGTGTCATTACTTTTGCCATGAAACTGTACCCTTAAGTTGAGCTTCCTCACAAACATTTTAAGGTCTATCAGTACCTGAGCAACCTCACTCCTGCAGCTTGGTACAAAAGTAAGTCCTTTGGACAACACACTTTTTTCCTTTTCAGTCAGTGCTTTAATAGAGTGGTTCCAGAAAAGTGGAACACCTGTTATTGTGGTACCTGTTGTTGTTATTGTACTGGTTATTGTGGCTGGTTCCTCCATCTGAGCCTGGGACCTGGGTTGTAGTCGGGGTTCCAGTCGGGATTGCCCAGGTATTGTATTTCCCTCATCCCTGTCCACTCTTTGGTTCTCCTGTCTCCCTGGGAGTTCGTGGATAGAGTATGAGACCTCTGAAATTCCTCCTCTGCTTTCTGGAATCTCGGTGGGTTGTAGTAGTATTCCTTGCTGTGGCTGTGGTATGGGGGACCTGGTAAGAGGGACAAGTTCTGGGGCTCTGGTGGTGGTCATCGTTCTTGTTCTGGTACTGATGCTGGTTTTGGTATTGGTGTGGTGGCAGATGTCTGTGCTGTCGATACTGGTCTTACTGAAGAAACTGGTCTCTGTGAAGGTGCTGCTGCTCCTGGTAGCTGGATTGTCTGTGGTCCCGGTTGTCCTGGTAGTCCTGTAATTCATCCTATAGAACTCTCTGTCAGTTAGACCTCAGCGGGATTTTCCCAGGGGAGATCCTCGCACAAAACCAGACAGGGGCAGAATACAGGACCACCAGGGGACTGCCCAACATCTCGTCCCCCACAATCCCAATCCCCTCTGGCTATCAACACTCTGCAGAACCTCTGACATCACAGAAGGATCAGGACAAGAACATAAGCCACAGAGGCAACCAAAACTGACAGAGAAAACTACATTTGCACTGAATATATCTGAAAGAAAATTGGAAAAATGCATGCCTGTCATACCTCTGAACTGTACAGATTTTCGCAGAATGTCCGGATTTTTGCCTCATATTTCTGGTCAGTTTCTCATAAAATTGTGGTTTTCTGTGAAATCACTGGCAAATCATTGAGGGTTGAAGTCAGAAAATAATGACAAACATTTGAGTTTCAGAGTTCATACCCTTCAGAAAAATTAAAGCTAATGGAAAACCTGTTAATCTATCAACTTTCTAAGTTTGTAAGAGCAATATTTAAAAAGTGTCGCTATTTTTGGCCCTATGTCCCCCCATTATTTATGGTATTGTCCAGATTTTTTGGTCTAAGAGAGTGAGAGGTATAGCACCTGTAGGGTGTAATTGCTGAATTCAAATCAAATCATGTTCATCTGAGTAACACATGCTGGTTCGGGGAAATTGCTTTTGCTGACTGTTTGTGTTTGCAGGCATTGCAGCAGAATGTGCTAGTGATGACCAATGATGTTAGTATGTACAGCAAAAAAAATACGGATTTAAAGGGGCCACTCGGGAATTTGTGACACCCTATTATTTCAACCCCAAAAATGATAAATACCTGGGAGTTCGGTATGGTTGAGAGATATGTTGCAAATGTAATACTGAAAAGCTGGGCTGTGTGTAGCATAGGCCTTCTATAGGGAAATGCATACAACCTTTGGTTGTATTTAACGAAAAAAAAAATAAGCTGCATAAAGGATTGATTTTTTAAAAAGAGCTAAATTAGTGATCCTCAGCTAAGAAATGTTTTCTCAAGAATACATAAGCCAAATTTTAGAACTACAGATTGAAAAGAAAGAGCAAGTGATGAGTTATACTGACCGGGCACATTTCAGCAAGATGCTTAAAACAGTTCTGTGCAGGGTATATCATTGCAGCAATCCAAGAAAAGAGCTACTCTTAAAACCAAGTTGCGGATTTCTTAAAATGAGTTATTTAAATTCTTTCCTCATCTACTAGTGTTAGGAATTCAATTCACTTAAATTAGTGTTTTATTGATGTAGAATACTTTATTCAGTTGTCTCATGTAATAATTGCAATATTCAAGTATGGATTTCCAGACAGTTTAAGAGTCATGTGAGTTTCAGTATGCGGCTGTTAGAACTATCCACAGTCTGATAGTAAAGTTAAGAGAGTAGCTCATGAAGAAAGGAATTGCGTTGGTTATATAAATATGCATGTAGACTTCCTGGTGTATAGAAAAAGACCCTTGAAATATATGCATCTATAGCTACAATGTTTAAAATAGAGCATAGACTAGATGTCATACAACCTTACATAAATCTGAAAATATGATTTCAGCTCAAAGGAGACTGAAAACAAACCAGCAGAGAATACAATGTCACGAAAAGAAAAGACTAAACACTTATCTACTTTTCAGGACGGGGATATAGTGAGAGTCAAGAAACGTTGCACAGAAAAGTAGCTACAAGGTATAACTGTAAAGAAGTGTCAAGATTGTCATTGTTTATACTGTAGCTGGAAAGTTGGTGAGAGTAAAGCAGAAATTATGTTCAAAAAGACTGTCCCAAGCAGCCAGTGACAAAAAAAAAGTTTTGCTGAGAAGTCACCAGACAATGACACAAAGAAGTGTTCAGTGAGACATCCAAGAAGACATCTTTAGAGGTAATTCAAATAAGAACAGTGGTAGAACTAAGAAGTACTCACCTGTATAATAAACATTTTAAAGATTGTCTGAAGGGAGCATACCTATATCAGGTAATGATACATCAGCAACAGTTTAAACCACAGTCTCTCTCAAATATTCAAAACATACAGCAAGGTATACAGACATAGGCAAGGGCTGAAAAATGACTGAGCTGCATTTTTAAATCATTTCTTAAATATTGTTAATTTATTTTATATTACATTTGTTGACATAGATAAGCTCACTAAACTAGGTATAAATCCCTATGTCACAAGATGGGTTGCCAACTGGCTCACAGACAGAACCCACACTGTGAAAGTAGCATATTCCAAATCCGACTTCAGACTTTTGACAAGTGGAGTACCACAGGGTTCAGTCCTGGGTCCTCTCCTGTTTGGTATCTACTTCTCTGAAGTGCAGGCTAACACAGAAGGTCTTTGGCTAACAAAGTTTGCAGATGACTGCAAACTAGGAGCCATAATCGAAACTCCTAATGATGTGGACAAACTACAAAAGGGCCTCACTGAGACAAATACCTGGTGTCAAAGCCATGGCCTGAAGCTCAGTGCCAAAAAGTGTATTGTCATCCCCTTTGGTAAAAACCCTGTACCCATGAACTACCACATAGCTGGTAGTCTACTTAATGCTGAAAATGTGATAAGAGACCTTGGGACACAGGTGGACAGTAGTCTCTTCTTTGATAATCACATTGCCACAGTGGTCAGGAAATCCTTCTACGTGGCTCATCTCATCACAAAAGGATTCTCATCCAGAAAAAAAGAGGTCAGTGTTCCCCTCCACTCATCACTCATTAGACCCATTATAGAGTACAATGCCACTTTTGGTATGTACCTCACATGACATCTAAAACAACTAGAAAGACCACAGAAATACCTCACAAAGAGGATTACTGGCCTCAAACAGATGCCCTACACAGACTGCCTCAAAAAACTACAGCTTTACTCCATCGCATATCACCTACTCAAGGGCGATCTCTGCCTAACATACAAAGTTATGTCAAACCCAGAGCTGTTGGACATGCTCCACTTAAAGAAATCCCAATCCCTCCAAGCTACATGCTCTAGGGACCTAAACCTTGTCACCACAATAAACAGAACATGCTGGAGGGATAGATTCCTGTCCCAAAGACTTCCCATACTCTGGAACAGGCTTCCTATCTATGTCAAACAGAGCTCCTCATTAGCACTCTTTAAGAAAAATCTTGATGATTGGATGGGAAATGGGAAATTCACCCCAGGGATCACTTTTGTGGCTCTGCTTGACAGGGGCACAGGAAAATAATTTTCTTGGGTGGCGAAAGCCAGGGTATATTTTTTGGCTAGGCTTATATAGGCCCTAGGGCCAATAGCCTAGTACCTACCTATGAACCTATGAACCTATGACTGGAGAAGTCTGACTGTGCTCAGCGGCCCCTTTTCAGAAGAGCCCTGAGGAGAAAATCTCCAGTACATGCAGTACAATCAAAAGTTGTATAATATCAGCAATGTCAGGCAGAATACAATTAAAACAAATTTGACATTGTCAAAATGGATAAGATAACAAGTATACATACAGTAGTAAGGCATGTTATAGTAATTAATCTCTATACAGATATGGTTAAAGAAATAAATATGCAGTAGGACAGATGTCACAGTACATTATACTGACATTCACATAGGATGGATAACAAAAGGTTTATTTAATTTCGAGATATAAATGAAATATGTGGTAAAAGATTTGAGAAAGACATTGGTAGAACGAGGGGTGGGTGAAAATAGAGTGATAGTTGGCAGCTGAGTAGAGAAGAGTACAGGTATAGTAGAAAAGGAGGAGGAACCTATGAACCTATGAACCTTTGAAGGCAGAGATGTTAAACTTAACCCTGAGATGTACAGCTATAGAGCCAGGATGTTGAGAGATGTTTTCTTAGATGTGATATGGATGCCTGTTTGTTTCCAAGAAGCCTGAGAGCATGTCGGAAAGCATTCCGGAGGGTAGCTACAGAGTTTGAGTATAAAGAGGCTGCCAATGCATTTTGGGCTTTAGTGAGAGAGAGGAGGAGTTTGTCTTTAAATCAAAGAGCTTTGGTAAGGTGGTAGTGTTGAGGTTTCCTTTTAGTAATGGACATGTACACTTATCACACTAGTATGTTATTAGAGTATGAGTCTGTACTAACTGAATGTAGTGGAGAAGATGGGGGAGTGCAGTCCAATTTACTTATTTAAGGGCAAAACAATAATACGTTCTAAAGGGATGATATGAAACAAAGCAAGCTATTTTGTTGTAGCATTGTTCCAGTGTTATTTGTTTGGACAGTTTGTAGGTTAGTAAAGAGTAGAGATACACATGGTAAGATAGGTAGGAGGAAGGCAGTAGGCTTTATCTGTGGTTTCTCTGGTTTTGTCTGTTAAGTGTTCTATATCAGAGGTCAAGTATTTGGTGGGTTTTTTAATAATAGTTTGAAGTGTAAGTCAAATTTCAAGTTTTCAGTTGTGACTCCTAAACATAGCTAGTCATAACCTATCAAGATATCTTGACAAAGCCCAACAAAATAGGGGGGAAAAGGCCCAGAAATAGGGACATGTTTTAAATATCGGTCTTATAAACTTAGAAAGTTATTAGAATAACAGTATTTTCTGTTAACATCCATTTTTCTGAAGGATATGAAGTCTGAAAATCAAATACATGTCATAATTTAGTGACTTTAGTCCTTAGATCATGCCAGTGATTTGTCACAAAAACACAGTTTATAAGAGGAACAGACCAAAAATTTGAGACAAAAAGCTGGACATTCTACAAAAGTCTGTACAGTTGAGAGGTATGCTCCTAAGGGTTTTTTGGTAGAGACCTGCTCATTTGGGGTATTATTTAATGAAGTGATTTTATTTTAACAAGAGTTTTTCTTAGGATAATTTTTGGGGGTGAAAAGTAGCAGTTTTGTCTTTTTTCAGGGGAGTTAAGTTAGAGTTGTGAGTTGTCTAGCCAGGATTCTATGGAATTATTGGATTCTCAAGTATGCTGTATTTTTTTATTTCTTATCTGTCTGTAGTGTAGAAGTTTTTCCTGGGATTTGTTGGTGTGCCATGCTTTACAGACCTTGTCTCTAAGCAGCATTAGTCATCTACTGCTTTTAGATAGCCAAGTTACTGCATTCATTTTTACTCTTTCAGTATATGGGCAAAAGTTTCATTAATCCTGAGGGCTGCTTCATGCAAAGGAACATTGTTAGCATAGTTTTATTGTATTGCCTGAAAGTGAAGATTAAATTTTCTACATGAAAATTAAGTAGGTTATGCACATTCTTGTGTGTGTGATGTTTTAATAGATTGCATACAAGCCTGTTTGTAAAACTGGGGAGGTGGTCCCATCGGTTGTCAGATAGTATGCCATAGTTATATATATTACTGAATTTAGCTGAGAAAGTTGGGGCTAGAATAGAGGTCTTAGAAGAGGGCTTGTAATACCTTATTGGTGTATTGATGACCTGAGAGAAATCATACAGGCTAATACTGGCAATCTGGGTATCAGATACAATTTGGGCCCAATTTGTGTTAAGGTCCCGAAAATATGATGACTTATTTGAGTATATTGGTAGATGCCCAGGATAGTATGTCCTCTGCTGTGCTGATGCTATTGCCGAGAGAATATATAAGGCTATGATACATTTGGTGAGTTTAGATTGAGTAAGTCAATAAGAATTGTTGCATTATTGAACGAGGGATGCTTTTTCTGATAAAGGGATGTGTTCAAGTGCTTTGGATATATAATAGCTACTTAACTTGCTTTTTTGGATATGCAGTCTGCTCAAGGGATACTATAGCCTGGTGGCAGGATTTCAGTGCCTTTGACTTTGTGTTTTAGCAATGTTTATGATACTAAGGATGTCAGGCTTGTAATAAGATTTGAAAACATGCAGTTCAATTACTTTGCTACATATTCTTCTAATATGTTTATACATTTTAGACTTGTCTTATTTAAGCAGCTGGAGTGAGGTGTCACATTATTAATGGATGTGTGTGCCATTCTGGAAGAGGCTATTGTGGCTGGGTGAATGTCGGTTTTTCTCTTTACACTGAAGAAGGCCAGGTTAAACCCAGGCCGAAACCGATCTGTTTAATTAAGTCTTTATGAAGTTTGAATAAACCTTATTATTTCTCACAGCTCACTTGTTGCTGGCTAACTTTTATTTTTATGGGTGAATGTCACCACATAGTTACAGATGGGTAGGGATAGCAGAAAAAATATAATGCCAGTTGGTTTTAAATTTGTTCTTTTTTACTAATTTGTTTAATGGGTTCATTTTATATTTGTTCTGAAAAGATGAATGTGTGAGGTTATAAAGGCTGTGTGATATACAGAATGAAATATGGGCGTAATTGACTAAGCATTGGGCATAGCAGTGGTGTTGGGAGGTTAATGATATTTGGCTTTGTGTGCTAGAAAGAGGATTGTCCTGATAAAATGCATTACCTTTATATATGAAACAATGAAATTAGAAGACAAATGGTGAATTTAAATGGTTCAAAGTCTTTTTTGACATTTCTACTATTTTATCAAAATGTTTGCACTTGACCTAAGGTTATGTTTTTTTTAAGCTTGTCATATTAAGTGAACAGGTAGATCTTTGGAACAGAGAAAACAATCTCATGCATTTGAACTGTGTGAGAGCTTGCTCCTCGCTTCACACATTTTTACATTTTGCATTCCAAGATTAGACAAAATAGTATTTTCATTAAATAGGACTCAAATGTTTGTACCCCATCTACAAGAAGGACAGATACGTGTCTGACTTATACTGGAAAATAAACCCACTTAACCTATTAGCACAAGTAATATGGACAATGCCTAAAGTAGTGGGAGTACAAAAGCCCAAAAAATAGAGACAGATTTTAAATATTGTTGTTATAAACATAGAACGCTGCTAGAATTAACAGGATTAGTGTTAGCATGCATTTTCTGAATGATACAAAGTCAGAAACTCATATGTATGTTATTGTTTAGTGACTTCAATCCTCAGTAATGGAACAGACCAAAAATATGAGGCAAAAATGTTAACATTCTAAGGCAATCTGGATTTTAATTTGTCTGTTGAAATGGTATTACTGCAATGCTCAGAAATGGATAGTGAAACTATATATTATTGAACAAGAAAGATGACTTTCTATTAAATACAAATCATATAATTGGTAAGCAGGTGTCCACTGTAAATTACTTAGGAATAACTGTGAAAATACGGAATCAACCTTAACTACAAATTATAATAATATTGTAAATAATATAAAAGCACAAACAGTAAAATAGAACAAAATGTTTCTGAAATTTGAAGATAGATTACAATTAATAAAATGATACTTCTTCCAAAAATAAATTATATAGCACAAGCTGTTCCCATAATACCAAATAAAAAGTTGTTAAAAGAGAGAAATAAAATCCTCTTAAATTTGCACTGGTTTTCAAAAAGGGACAGGATAGCTTTCTCACATCAAATTAGGCTTTGGGAATTAGTACACACACACACACACACACACACACACACACACACACACTCACACACACACACACACACACACACACACACACACACACACACACACACACACACACACACACACACACACACACAAGCACACTTTTTTGAAAATCATTAAGTTATACGGCATGTTATTGATAGAGATCTGAAACCTTGTGTGGATAGTCTCACTAGTCTCATATGCAAAGCCATGGAAAGAAATATAATGGAAATGATCAATAATGGCACAGGAAACTTCAAGAAACAGGACACAACCCAATTTGGTTTTATCAAGGGCAGGTCATGCCTACTCAATCTGGTGGACTTCTTTCACCAAAGCAGTGGAAAAGGGCAAAATGGTTCATATTGCCTACCATGACCTGGCTAAGGCATTTCACACAATACTCCATTACGGCATTGTTGATAAACTCAAGCAGATAGATGCAAACCCTCATGTCACCCAGTGGTTAGCAAGCTGGCTCACAGACAAGACCCAGGAAGTTAGAATTGGGGAGTCTACCTCTAAAAGCAGGCCAGTCACAAACAGAGTCCCTTGGGGATCAGTCCTGGAACCACTCCCTTTTGGCATTTACATCCCTTAAGTCAAGGCCAATGGCAATGATATCTAGCTGACTAAATTTGCAGATCATAACAAATTAGGAGTTGTCTAGTGCAGTTTCCTTAACCCCCACTGTGGAGGCAGGCTGCAAGGCCACAGTGAAAGGAGATGGATCCCCACTTTCAGGCAAGTGGAGGGAAATGTGCAAGGTAGAGGCCAGTGCCAGTGGTGAAGTGTGTACAGCACATAGATCAGAGGATGCTGGCAGGTAATCATGGTAATGTACATGCTATGTTAGATCATGATGTAGGGGTAGAGCATGTAGGTGAGTTTTTGGAAGGTAGGGACAAACAGGAGCATGATGGGTTGGGGGATTTGCTAACGATAGAACAAGTACAAGAAGTTACGAGACATATAGGATTACCTGAGGTCATAAGAGGTTCACCTTACCTGGAACCACTGTTTGGTGAGGTTAGGCAGGAACATTCAACAATGGTTGTAAGTGAGGCTTTAAGTTCCTGACCAGGGAACTATTGTATGTGTGTAGGAGCACATGCTGCCCAAAAATGTTGGCAGAAGGCAGGTGACATGGACCATTCTGCTGATTTGGCTCAGGACTTGACTGGACATGCAGTATATTAGGGGTAGGGGAAATTTTCAAGCCCAAAGGGGTTCAGGTTCTTTTTGAGTATTCACTCAGAGAGCAGTGTTGGCATACCCTTATTAAGGTGGCAGTGCTGCAGCAATTGCTGGAGATTTGTCCAAGATCTGACCTGGTGAAGGAAGTCACACATGGTTTCCAATATGCTTTTTCCATTAAATTTGTGGTTATAGGAAGTAACAAATTGTGTTAAGAATTTACAATCTACTGTATGTAAGGTAGAGATATTGCAGGTATTGATTGACAAGCAAGTCAGGTTGTGTAGGATTTTGGGTCCATTTGTGGAAGATCTGTTTGACTCTTTGGGTTTGCTACCCAAGAAGAGGCATGGAAAATTTCAGATGATTCATCATCTATCATTCCCAAGAGGGGATTCTGTTAATGATTACATTTGTAAGGCAGATACGCACGTGCAGCATACATTCCTTGATGATGTGGATAGGATTATCAGGGAGTTTGGAGGCCCACGACTTGTGAAATTGGATATTGAATCTGCCATTCATTCGCTGCAGGTGATGCCAGAAGTTTGGCCACTGTTTGGCATGTGTTTGAATGGAAAATTTTATTTCGATAAGGCCATGCCAAAGGGTTGTGCAGTTGCTTTTTCTACATTTGAGAAAGTTCGTTATTTGTTACAGTAGATAAGGCAACAGTTAGCTGGGAAACAGAAGGCAGTTCATTATTTGGATGATTTTCTGTTAATCGAGGAAGGTAGGAAGGGGGCCTGGGGAGTGTTGGTTGCATTAACTATTATTTGTAATGAAATAGGGGTCCACTAAGCAACTGAGAAGTAAGAGATCCTCAAGCACTGAAATTTTTGGGTTTCGCATATGTCGAATGTGTTATATTTTGCTTGCCTCAAGAAAAGTTAACAACGTTTTGGGAGAATATCGATTACATGCAAGTGAGGGAATAGGTTATGATTAAGAGTGTGAGGGCACTGTTAGGTTTACTGAATTTTGTATGCAGGGCCTTCAGTCCAGGAAGAACCCATTGTATGTCCATTGGCTATTCATTAAATGGTGGCAAAAGCAAGCACCACTGGGTTTGTTTTACAAAATCGGTTAAGGACGACTTGAGATTGTGGTCTTCATTTCTTGTTTGTTTGATGGTGTGTCATTTTGGAAGGAAGAGTGTGTTTCTTAAGAGGATTTAAGGTTATGCAATGATATGGCGGGGTGCATTGCATGGGAGGTTTCATTGGAGGAGAATAGTTTGCAGCCCAGTGGCCTGAAGGATGGGCAGATGGATGGAGGAAGGTTGTGGCATTTCTGATGATTATACCAATTTGGACAGCAGCAGTTGTGTGGAAGAGTAAGTTGGTAAAATGAACGGTGATGTTTTACTCAGACAACAAGACTGTGCTGCAGATGTTGGCTAGGAAAACTGTTAAATCCCCTTGGTATTGTTGGTTTTATGGAAACTGGTGCTGCAGAATTTACTAATTAATTTTTCTTTTTCAGTGAAATATGTACTAGGCAAGGATAATCAGATAGCTGATAGCCTGGTTTCAGTTTTACAGGTTTCAGACATTCCAACTACAAGAGAGAGGCCAGTAGGCATTCTGCACAAAGTGTGCAGCACTGGAAATCAATAGTGGGATGGTTAATACAGCAATCTTGGGCCAAATGTACTTTGAAGGTATATAATTCAGCCAGAGATGTTTTTTCAAGATTAATTTCCAGTACAGCATAGAAGATGGTCAGTAGAGCTGGTCATGCATTACTTAATGTACAGATGGGCAACAGGATGAAATGTTATTATTCATACTATTCAGGGTAGAGCAATTTCAGCACCCTAGTTTTAGAATAATGCATCAAGTGTTAGGAGTCCCAAGGCATGCATGGAAACAGGTTTTCTGTGCCTTGTTTCTATGCAGGTAAATCATCGGATATGGCAGAGGAGGGGATGTTGATAGAAGTCAAAATAGCAGGGCATTGAGCTTCTAGGGCTTACTTGAAATACATAATATGGAGAATTTGTAACATATTAATTTGTTTTTAACATGGCACAGTAGTATTTTGGGCAGAAAATAGAGGCCTGGAGGAAGTATATTGGGTCTTTGGAGAGTAAATCGGAAGGTTGTTTGGCCAGGGTTTAGAGGTTTACTTTGGTGTCAATTGTTTTTTAAGCTTGAAAGGATAAAAGCAGAGTTGGGGGTTCCAAATATTTTGATCATTCATTCAGAGAGGTAACAATTTATGTTGGGTATCTAAAAGGCAATTGTTGGCATTGATTGCAATTTAGTTATGTTAAGACAACAGAATCTGCAAATGGTGATAGTGTTGTCTGATATCATACCTAGACTAGTTTGGAAGCAGACTGCTAGTTTGAGCGCTAGATATTTTGTTTATAGCAGAGTGTCAAGGACATTAAGTGAGTTAGGTATCTTGGTGATTAATTATTGAGATTTGATGATAGGAATTCAGTTTGGTATATGAAGGATGAAATACATATAGGTATATAGCAAGGATGAAATACATTTAGATTTGGATTTGTTTAATGTACATATGCCATTGATTTTACAAGATATTGTCATTCAGTTATAGGTTCATAGGTTCATACTAGGCTATCTGCCCTTGGGCATTTATAAGCCTAGCCAGAATGTGTTTGGCTTTCGCCACCCATTTTAAATTTATTTTGCTATGCCCTTTTTCGAGGTTAGTATACTGTGCCTCTGTCTAATAGTGACACAGAAGTGATACCCGGGGTAAACCTACGATCTCCCATCCACTTATCAAGATTCCACTTGAAGAGAGTCAATGAGGGACTCTGCCTAACCTGGACTGGGATTTTATTCCAGAGTGAAGGGAGCCTCTGGGTTATGAATCTGTCCCTCCAGCATGTCCTATTTATTTCAGTGTTGAGGTTCAAGTCTCTCAAGCGCGTAGCTCGATGGGATTTGGATTTTCTGAGGTGCAGCATGTCCATTAATTCCGGGTTGGACATGGCTTTATATGTCAGGCACAGATCACCTCTGAACAGGTGGTATGCCACTGAGTAGAGCTGGAGTTTCTTTAACCGGGCAGCATACGGCATCTGTTTGAGCCCTTTGATCCTCTTGATGAGGTACTTTTGGGGTCTTTCCAGTTGCTGCAGGTGTCTGGTAAGGTACATCCCAAAAGGGGCATTGTACTCAATTATGGGCCTGATGAGGGATGAGTAAAGAGGCACGATGACCTCCCCTGATCTAGATGTGAATCCCTTCATGATTAGGT
The DNA here is from genome assembly GCF_019279795.1 of Protopterus annectens. Classification (NCBI taxonomy): domain Eukaryota; kingdom Metazoa; phylum Chordata; order Ceratodontiformes; family Protopteridae; genus Protopterus; species Protopterus annectens. The sequence goes on from NC_056733.1 coordinate 1,966,469,127, forward strand.
GGGCTATATAAAATGTTTTTCTAACCACTTTGGCCACGTGGTTGTCAAATGAGAGATTGCTATCAACTTGGGTCCCCAGGTCCCTAATTACTTCTTCTGTACTTAATGGATTACCACCTATGTGGTAATTTGTGGCACTTTGTTTTGCCAAAGGGATGACTATACACTTTTTGGCATTTAGCTTGAGGCCATGACTCTGGCACCAGATGTCTGTTTCTATGAGGCCCTTTTGAAGGATGCTTGTGTCGGCTGGAGAGTCGATTATGGTGCCCAGTTTGCAGTCATCTGCAGACTTGGTCAGCCACAGTCCTTTTGTGTTGGCCTGTACCTCCGGGAAATATATACCGAACAAGAGAGGTCCCAGGACTGAGCCTTGTGGGACACCACTTGTAACTGGTTTGGAGTCTGACATGGCTCCAGCAATTCTAACCATGTGGGTTCTGTCCTTGAGCCAGCTTGCAATCCATCTAGTGACATAGGGGTTTATATTTAAGCTGGTGAGCTTATCTATAATGCCCGAGTGGGGTATTGTATCGAAGGCTTTTGCGAGGTCCAGGTAGGCTGTGTGGACCACCTTCCCCTCTTCAATGGCCTTGGTGACTGTTTCAAAGTAAACAACCAGATTTAAGAGGCAGGATCTGCCCTTAACAAAGCCAAACTGGGTAGGATCCAGTGTCTGTAGGTCCCCAATATCTTTATTTATGAGGGCCATGATGATCCTTTCCATAGCGTTGCAGATGAAGCTAGTCAGGCTTATGGGGCGATAGTTTCCAGGATCAGTTGAGGCACCACCTTTATGGAGAGGGACCACTGTTGCTGTACGCCACTCTTTGGGCACATATCCTGTAGTAAGGCTGAGATTGAACAGTAGTTTTATGTTTGGGTTTAGCTCTTCTTGGAGTTCATGTAGGACGCAGCCCGGGACACCATCTGGTCCCATTGATGCTGTGTTTTTTGCTTTGGAGAGGGTGGCTCTTACCTGAGCATCTGAGATGTCAGGGGGGCAGCACTCTGCTGGGATATATATTTGCCCTTTGGGGGGGGGGGGGTTTGTGCTGAACCTGTCAGCTAGGATGTTGGCAATGTCTGTGGGTTCAGTGTATTTTTTGTCATTTTGGACTAATTCTGAGCATATCTGGGAATTACCACCCAGGTTCCTAACATAACTAAAGAAAGCCTTGTGATTATCCTTAGTGCCCTGTGCAATTTTTCTCTCAAAGCTGGCCTTAGACAATTTTATGAGTGCCCGTAGTTTTTTGCTAATACTGATCAGTGATGCCTTCCCTTTTTGGGATTTTGCTCTATCATTTAGTAGCTTCCTCCTTCTATTGTATAGTTTGTTTATGGCTGGGGTCCACCAGACAGGACGTCTGCCTTTGGAGGATTGGGTCCTGGTTTTATTTGGAATCGCATGATCCATGCATTCCTGAAGGTGTTCATAGAATATGTTTATAAAGGATTCTGCGGTCTGGGCCGTATTTTCCACAGGCCCGGGCTTTGAAGGATTCCACCTCGCTTTTGACGAGTGTGAAATTTGCTTTAGAGAAGTTTTTCACCGCGGTTTTCTGGGCAGGGGGTGGGGTCGGGATGTGAATATCCAGTGAGATTAGTTTATGGTCTGATCTTACCAGTGAGAGATACACTTCTGGTCTGGAGCATAGAGTCCCCATGTTGGTGATGATCAGGTCCAGTATGTTTTCCCCTCTTGTGGGAGTGGTAACAAGTTGTTCCATAGCATTTGAGTTTATAAATTCTAGGAACCTTTGGGCTAGGGTGTTGGAGCTAGATTAATGCTCCCAGTCTATGTTTGGGTAGTTGAAGTCACCCAATATAATGGTGTTTGGAGAGACCTTCATTTTTTCCAGTGTTCTCAGAAAGGCCAAGTGGGGTTCTGGGTTTGGGAGGGTGGTCTGTAGCAGGCTATAAACTGGAAGGCAGTTTTACTCACTGTTGTTGCACATGGATAGTCTCTGATGCTTCGTGCTTTGCCACCAACCTGGAGGTGTGGGTATCTTTGATGAATATCGATACTCCCCCTCCTTTTGTGGTTCGGTCCAAGTATTGGGGCTGAAAAGTATGGTATGAGGTATAACCTGGTAGTGCTGGAGTGCTCTCGGGAGCCCTGAACCAGGTTTCTGTTACTGCACAGATATCGATGTTCTCCATGCTAAGGAGAGTTTCGAGTGCGTGCATTTTGAGGTTTAGACTTCTGGTGTTGAGTAGCATTACTCTTAGTTTCTTATCCCTTGTGATACCTATGGAGGTGGGTTTGTCTTTTGAGCCTTGCCTAAAAAAGGCACTATGGGGGTAGCAAGAGCCTTTGCCAATATCCAAAGCCCAGGGATGACAGGTGCAAGCCGTCCCTAGCGAAGCATCGTGGCTTGTCGAGCATATCATCCCAAGCTGACAGGTATTGGATCCCCTTTGAATGACACCAGTACTTAAGCCAATTGTTGAAATTGATCATCTTGTCTTCATATTGTGGCATCATTCTTGGTGAGGGTAAGATGCTACTCAAGGTCAGGGTCATACCGGCCTGGGCTACATGCTCAGAGTGCTCCTTTATGTCTCTTTTCATGTAGTCCAGGGAGGTACGTCTCAGGTCATTCACACCAGCATGGACAATGACTGAGTCATATTTGTACTTGCCTTGGAGTGACCTGAGAGCTTGTGTTATGTGGCGGATCCTAGCGCCCGACAGACTGCTCACCGTGACCCTCTCCTTGTTCAGCCTGGTGAGCGGGACATCAGCATGCCTGACGATTGAGTCACCTATTACAAGTGTATCAGGTGTGTTGTTTAGTCTTAAGGGCTGTGACTGTTTGGCACACTGGCTTTGTGAGATATGTGTTGCACGTGTTTTGTTTTGGGGTAGTGGTTGCTTGGGTGTCTGCTTTGGAGGGCTCTGCTGCTTAGGCAGATCTTTATTTAGAGCCTCCGAGTATGTTTTTGTGTGATTATGTGTTTGGTTTGCTGTCGTGGTAGGTCTATGTGAGACTGGAATTGTAGTGAGTGTGGTTTCCTTCTCCTCCTGACTGGTTATGCCAGTTCTGAGTTGAGAGAGCTTAGCCTCCAGTTTGGCTATATGGTTGCATCTCTCACATGTGTTGGAATTTGTTGGGAGGAGGAGAGGGTTGTCTGTGTACATGAGGCAGTTGTAACATTGCCTCAAGATTCCCAGATTCACCAGCTGGACCAGAGGAGATTGACAACTGACCTTTGGACATGCTAGAATAATATTGGGAATTCCTTAATAATTGAAAACAAGGGCCAGTGGGGAGTGAGGGTGTAGTGCTTTTAAATTTTAGTGCTGACTTATATAATTGCTTTAGCGAGCAAGTGCCAGGTAACTTAAGTGCAATGTGTTACAGGTAACTTATGAAAGGGAATGGGGGAACAGCCTGGGTACAGGTTGGTGGGTGGAGAAGAGAGGTTCAGAGTTTGCCTGTATTCTGTTTCCCCCTTTCATTTTTAGCTTGTGAGGTAAGCTGAGGTACCATATCTTTCAATTTTGGATTGCTTGAGTGAAATGTGCAACGCTACTTGTTTCTTTTAAGGGTGAGCTTTCAGTACTGTCCATGCTGTTGCAATGTTTTACAGGTGTTTTAATAAATGTAAGTGAATGTTCAGTATTTACCATTTTACAGGTGTTTTAATAAATGTAAGTGAATGTTCAGTATTTACCGTTTTACAGGTGTTTTAATAAATGTAAGTGAATGTTCAGTATTTACCATTTTACAGGTGTTTTAATAAATGTAAGTGAATGTTCAGTATTTACCGTTTTACAGGTGTTTTAATAAATGTAAGTGAATGTTCAGTATTTACCGTTTTACAGGTGTTTTAATAAATGTAAGTGAATGTTCAGTATTTACCGTTTTACAGGTGTTTTAATAAATGTAAGTGAATGTTCAGTATTTACCATTTTACAGGTGTTTTAATAAATGTAAGTGAATGTTCAGTATTTACCGTGTTTGTGAAATATAACAGAATTTCAGTTATTAGTGCTATAAAATATGCATGTGTTTTTGTCAGCAAACTGGTCGCAATGGTTTATATTCTGCAGTTACTGCCTCAAAGTGCTTTGACAAATGACATTTAGACAAGGCGGATTTGTCCAAGGAAACTTTGTGGTGGGGTGGGTTGTAAATGAGTTGTTGTGGGGCAAGAGGAGGGCTAGATATGTATTTGTAAAGATAAAGGAGCTAACTTTGCTTGGGGAAAGAAGGTTTAAACTTTACGGGAAAAAGGTTTGGGAGGAAGTGAGATCATTAGGGGAGGGGGGACAGCTGGCAAAAAGCTAGCATTTAGGATTAGTATATCCTTTTGGTTTGGAGTTTTATTTATTCCCAACCACCCAGCCCAGTGTACTGAAGATGGTGGGGTGTCTTGGGTAAGAAAGAGGGGTTCGGGGTGAACCTCTCTTCTGTCCCCCATTTCATTTTTAGCTTGTGAGGTGAGCTGATGTACGTTATCTTGCAGTTTTGGGATTGAGTGAGCAGAAGACATAATGCTGCTTGTTATTTTAAGGGTGAGTGGTCAACACTGCCTGTCTTGTTACAATGCTTCACAGGTATTTTAATAAATGTAAGTGAATGATTAATATTTACTTTGTGAAATACTGGGTGTGATAGCATATGTGATGTAATTATTTTCTCAAGTGCTTGGACAAAAAGTCTGCCTACAGCTATAATTTTTCCAACTATTTTAACTGAAAGAATTCCTAAACCCTTATCTAATCTGTCTACATTTTTAGAAGACATTACAGGCAACGATAAGTATAGAACCAGCTTACATGCACACTGCCTACCTTGAATTGGCCAAATCCTTCTACACTATTCCCCACTCGGGCATAATAGATAAACTCTCTCAACTAGGCATCAATCCATATGTTACCAGATGGGTAGCAAACTGGCTCACTGATAGACACCACCTAATCGAAATAGAGGAAGCCACCTCAAGTGGTAGACCTGTAACAAGCGGAGTACCCCAGGGATCTGTCTTGGGGCATCTGTAATTCAGGATATACTTCTCTGAGGTGCAGCCCAAAACCAGTGGCCTATGGCTGACCAAGTCTGCAGATGACTGCAAGCTGGGGGTGGTCACCAAGTCCCTAAGTGATGTGGATGTCCTCCAAGAGGATCTCACCCAAACAAATGACTGGTGCCAGAAACAAGGCCTCAAGCTGAATGCCAAAAAATGCATCATCATCCCCTTTGTGGAGAGTGATGTCCCCACATATTATCACATTAATAACAATGTCCTAAGCACACAATCAGTCGTGAGGGATTTGGGCACCCAGGTTGATAGCAACCTGACTTTTGACCACCATGTTGCTTCCATTGTATGGAAAGCTTTTGTCATGGCCCACCTCATAAGTAAGGGTATCTCATCCAGGGACAAGGAGGTCATAACATCCCTGTATTCTTCCTTTATAAGGCCAGTTATTGAGTACAATGCCCCCTTTGGCATGAACCTCGCAAAGCACATGCAGCAGTTGGAGAGACAACAGAGGTTCCTCACCTGGAGAATCCAGGGCCTCAAGCATCTACCCTACACAGATATACCCTACGTAGATAGGCTAAAAGCCCTCTCCCTCTACTCATACAGACTCCTCAGAGATTACCTCTGTCTGGCTTACAAAGCAATCTTAGACCCTGCCTTGATGGGACTGCTGCATATCCACAAATCAAGCTCCACTCAAGTAACCCACATGCGTGACCTCAAACTGGTCTGCGACATCAACATGACTTGTTGGCGGGACAGATTTGTGTCCCAGAGACTCCCCTATCTGTGGAATAGACTCCCTCTCCACGTCAAGCAGAATACGTCACTATCCCTTTTCAAGCACAACCTGGATAACTGGATGGGAAACAACAACTGCACCCCTGTGATTCCACCTGTTTCCCTGCTGGACAGGAGCTTTGGGTGCTGACTTATGTAAACATGGGCTAAACTCTTGGCTATGCTTATAAGGGCCTCAGGGCCAATAGCCTAGTAACGTCCTATGATCCTACAATGGTGTAGCTCCTCTTCTTCTTGTCTCATTTCTTTTCACTACTGTTTATTAAATTAATTTACATCTTTTCTGCACAGAAATCACAGCTGGAATCCAATAAAGCCTGTTTCCTGTGCATGATCTCGCTATATTTTTTTCCCTAGTTGTGCTTTTATGGCCTTTTATTTCCCTCCCTAGGAATAGTCACAAATCATGTAATCAAAGGGCTGAAAAATTACAGTTCCTGGTTTATATCTCTGCTATACATTTCACAGGTGATATATAATTGTTGTATTCTCCAGCAGAAGGACAATCTTCCTTTACACAATGTATATATGTTCTTTACACATCACTTCATGCCCTGCTCTTAATACAGCTGTATCAGTTGACTTCACTTGCCTGGAAGCATTAGACAGTAAGAAGAATGTTGACTTTAATAATTCAGCATAGAAATTATTTAGTTCACACAGCTTTAGAGTTCATGTGTGTACATCGTGCGGACTTCAGTAGTGTATATTTTCCAGAACTGATTTTCTTTTTGCCTGTTTTTTGTAGTTTGCATCATTTATTGTACACCACAGCTCAGTATTCACTTCTTCATAACTGCTGCTCCTGAAGGTATTGAATAATCATTGGCTCCACAACCTCCTCATATATAGGCATGATTTGCTATTTACTATTTCAGGGCATTTGAATAGGCAGCATATAACTATATATTACCTGTTTCATTGTGTCACTATGTTGTCATTAATACAGTAAGGTCATGTACTTGGTCTGTTAATGCGCATTCCAGGGAGGAGTAGAAATAATTTATGCTGAGAAGTTTATGTTCAGAATTTCATACAGCATGTAAATAGATGGTCCAGAAATAGACACAGGGAATATTAGCAACATTCAGTGACACACAGTCATATCTGTTAAGCAGAAGGTAAATAAAGCAGCAAACGTTATCATCAAGTGTTTGTTGCACGTTAATATTAAAGGACAATATAACAGTGATAACAGGACAGGTCAGCCACACTTGACGTGGCATACATATTTCTTTAGCTAGGAAGAATATTAAGAAAGATAAGAGAGGCTCAGGCTGCTTTAACATGGGAAGATATTTTAGTAATGATATTGTCTATTTTAGAAATGTATGTTCTTGTACAGTAGTATTCTAAAAACATGAAATGTTTTACCTTTTCCACATTAAGTCTGAGTCATTTGCAAAGAAACACGGACTTGTCCAAATCATCTAACAAATGAAATATTTTTCTATATGTCTTATGTAAGGTCCCTCTTTGTACAGCTGACCTAAAATGAAAACAAGAAAGGACATTTATTCAATTTATGATGAATGACATCTGTCCAGTTATTTAAATGCTATAGTCTGTAAAACTACAGACTTAAAGTACATACAGCATACAGTATAGCAAAAAAGGGAAAACAAAGTTCATAGGTTCATAGGTTCATACTAGGCTATCTGCCCGAGGGCATTTATAAGCCTAGCCCATAGTTTTGTGGCTTAAGCCACCCCTTTTGTATGGGGAACTATACCCATTATTTTGCTGTGCCTCTGTCTAGCAGTGACACTGAGGTAATCCCTGGAGTATATCTGCGATCTCCCATCCATTGGTCAAGATTTCTCTTGAACAAGGCCAGCGAGGTGCTCTGCCTCACATATACCGGGATTTTGTTCCACAGCATAGAGTCTTTGGGTGATGAATCTATCCCTCCAGTACGCCCTATTTATAGCCGTGTCGAGGTTTAAGTCTCCGCCTTGTGGCTCTGACGGATCTAGATTTTTGAGGTGAAGCATATTCATCAACTCTGGGTTTGACATGGCCTTGTATGTCAGGCAAAGGTCACCTCTGAGCAAAGCGGTGGCGACTGAATAGAGCTGGAGTTCTTTCAGTCGGGCAGCATAGGACAGATTTTGAGACCCTTTATCCTTTTGGTGAGGAACTTTTGTGGCCTCTAGCTGCTGCAAGTGTCGGGTCAGATACATTCCAAATGGGGCATTGTACTCAATCATTGGTCTGATGAGTGATGAGTATAGGGAGACTATGACCTCCCTTGATCTAGATGTGAATCCCTTCATGATGAGGTGGGCAATGTAGAAGGTCTTCCTAACTACTTTAGCTACATGGGTGTCAAATGACAGGCTACTGTCAACCTGGGTCCCCAGGTCCCTGATAACTTCTTCTGTGCTCAGAGGATTACCACCTATATGGTAGCTAGGGGTAACCTTGTTTTTCGAAGGGTATGACTATGCATTTTGGCATTTAACTTTAGGCCATGGCTCTGGCACCAGTCATCCATTTCTGTGAGACCCTTCTGAAGGATATCTGTGTCAGATGTGTTTTCGACTATGGCACCCAGTTTGCAGTCATCTGCAAACTTTGTCAGCCATAACCCTCCTGTGTTTGCTTGTACTGGAAAAGTAGATGCCAAACAAGAGTGGGCCCAGGACTGAGCCCTGTGGGACACCACTTGTGACAGGCTTTGAGTCTGACATGGCGCCAGCAACTCTGACCCTGTGGGTTCTGTCACTCAGCCAGTTTGCAACCCATCTTGTGATGTATGGGTTAACATTTAAGCTGATGAGTTTTTCAATGATACCCAAGTGGGGTATTGCATCGAAGGCCTTCGCCAGATCGAGGTAGGCTGTATGGACTGCCTTTCCCTCATCAATGGCTTTGGTGACTGTTTCGAAAAAGTCAACCAAGTTTAAAAGGCATGATCTGCCTTTGACAAAGCCAAACTGGGTTGGATCTAAAGTCTGCAAATTCCCTATGTCTTTATTTATGAGGTCCATTATGATCCTCTCCATAGCTTTGCAGATAAGGCTTGTCAAGCTAATAGGCCGGTAATTTCCAGGGTCTGTGGAGGCACCGCCTTTGTGAAGTGGGACTACAGTCGCAGTGCTTCACTCCTGGTACGTATCCAGAGGTGAGACTATGATTAAACAGCTGTCCTAGCTGTGGGTTTAATTCCTCATTGAGTTCGTGGAGCACACAGCCTGGGACACCATCAGGTCCCATGGATGCTGTGTTTTTTGCTTTGGAGAGAGCAGTTTTCACTTGGGCGTTTGAGATGTTTGGGGGGATGCAACCATTTGGTATAGATATCTCTCCTTTTGGGGGGGAGGGGGGGAGAAGTTTGCACTGAACATGTCAGCCAGTATGTTGGCAATGTCTGTAGGATCAGTAATCTTCACATCATTTTGAACTAGTTCTGAGCATATCTGGGAGTTTCCTCCCAGGTTTCTAACATAGCTAAAGAAGGCCTTATGATTCTCCTTTGAGTCTTTAGCTATTTTTCTCTCAAAATTTGCTTTGGATGATTTTATGAGAGCTCTTAGTTTTTTACTTATAGTGATCAAGGGTGTCTTACCTTTTAAGGATTTTGCTCTATCTTGTAGTAGCTTCCTCCTTTTGTTGTAGAGTTTGTTTATGGCTGGGGTCCACCAGACTGGATGCTTGCCCTTGGTACAAAGAGTCTTTGTTTTGCTTGGGATTGCCTTATCCATGCAGTGCTGCAGGTGCTGGTAGAAGGCATTTGTAAGTGATTCAGCGGCTTGAGTACTGTTTTCCGCTCGGGGCCTTAAAGGAGACCACACTAGTCTTTAGAAGTGTGAAGTCAGCTTTGAAGTTTTTACTGTGGTCTTTTATTTCAGGTGGGGTGGGATGAGGACCTCCAGCAAGATTAGTTTGTGATCTGATCTCACCAGTGAGGGGTATACTTCCGGTGTTGAACATTGTGCTCCCATGTTCGTGATGATGAGATCAAGTATGTTTTCTCCTCTTGTGGGGATGGTGACTAGTTGTTCCATGGCATTTGAGTTTATGAATTCCAGGAACTTTTGGGCTCGGGTGTTTGGGCTTGAGTAGTGTTTCAGATACAAAAAAAGATTAAACTACAAAATAAAATTGAAGACCATAGTCAAGAATCTGTGCATTGTCTTCTAAACATCTTTGTAAACATGATGTGCTGATGTTCAGAATTTTCTTCCAGTGATATTAATGCAGTTCATTAATAGTCAAGCCACATGAGCTGTGTAAACTTTATTGTCCTGTTTGTCTTTCTGACTTTATAATGCTCACAAGATAGCAGCTGGTAGTGTTGAAAACAGCAATTGAAAAGCTAGCAGGAAATAAATGCCATTTCTTTAGCATATTGTCTAAAGTATTTAGTGGTCTACAAAAAAAGGTGGGGGAGGAAAGGGCACTGTGACCATCATAAGGTTAAAGGATTACTGAGGAGCAATTATTTTATCAAGATAACAATTTATAATTAATGTATTTTGTAGTCAACTAAGTTGCTGCAAAGTGCTTATCTATAATGTACTCATTGCTAAGTAAAACATGCACAAAGACACAGACAAAGAGAATGGATCTTATGCAACATTCTTTCACTCAAGTGTTACATGCCACTCATATCAGCATGAATTTCTTAATACCCTACCCATCTTAACAGAAAATCTTCAAAGTGTGATGGTACCTGTTTAGCAAAGAATTGTTCTGTGTTAAGAAACAAACAGACAAACTAAAACCCAAATACTTATGCCATTACAGAAGACCTCTTCATAATTAACATCAGGTGCTTGAATCAGAACATCTTATAAGGACAAGCTTGACTCAGTCTGTCTTCTATAATAGTCTTCAGACAGCCCCTTACAACCATACCTCTCAACTACTTAGAGAAATTAATCTGGACAAATCTATAAATAATGGTGGGACAAAGACCAAAATATAGGGACAATGTTAAATACTGCTCTTATAAACTTAGAAAGTTAATAGAATGACAGGTTTTGCATTTGCATGAATTTTCTGATGTGCATGGTTCATAGGTGTTTACTAAGAAAATGACCACCCAGGCCTTTTTAAGCTTGACCATGCATCCCTTATCTCTGACAAATTGTGGTACCTTTGATAAGTGTAAGCAGGGGCTTAGGAGATGAAACATTTACAAGCAGGGGCATGGGAGGTGAACCATTTGTAGGCTGTCTGTGCCCATTAGAGACATAGGTGCCAAACCAGGGATGATTTTCCTGTACCACATCCAATTATCCAAATTACACTTGAATTGGGTTAAGGAAGAACTCTGCTTCACACGGATGAGGAGCCTGTTCCAGAGAAGAGGTAGTCTCTGGGATACATACCCGTCTCTCAAGCAGGTCCTATTGATATCACAGACAAAGTTTAAGTCTTTAAAATTGGTAGTTCTGGTGCTGTTTGTTTTGTGGATATGCAAAAGGTCCATCAAAGTGGGGTGTGACAATGGCTTGTATACCAGGCACAGATCTCCCCTCAATGGCCTGTAGGAAACAGGATAGAGGAATAGGGCCTTATGTCTGTCTGCATCGGAAATGTTACTTATGCCCTTTGTTCTTTTAGTGAGGAACCTCTATGGATGTTCCAGTTGTTTGATATGCCAGGATAAGTACATACCGAAGGGGGCATTGTACTCGATGATAGGTCGGATGAGTGCCGAATACAGTGGAAAAATGTCTTTCATGGCTCTAGATGCCATACCTTTGTTTATAAGTCAGACAACATAAAATGATTTCCTCACTACTGTGGACATGCAATGGTTAAAGGCTAGATTGCTGCCTATGTTAGTATCCAAGTCTCTGACTACTGGGTCAACTTTTAGGGGTGTGAGTGGATTACTTCCAAAGGATACTATTATGCAATTCCTGTCATTTAGTTTTAGTCCATGGCTCTGACACCAGTTATTTGTCTGTGTTAGACCTTCTTAGAGAACATCTGTGTCAGTGGGGGATTCAATGACAGCTCCTAATTTACAACGATCTGCAAATTTACTCAGCCAGAGGTCATTGACATTGACCTTGACTTCAGAAAAGTAAATACCAAAAAGAAGGAGTCCCAGGACCATTCCCTGAGCGACTCCGCTTGTGACTGGCCTCTTTGTAGAGGTGGACTCCCTGATTCTAACTTCCTGAGTCCTGTCTGTTAGCCAACTGGCTATCCACTGGGTGACATAAGGGGTTTGTACCTTTTTCTTCTTCTTCTTCTTCTTTCAGCTTTTCCCGGTTAGGGGTCGCCACAGCAGATCATCTGTCCGCTCATGATTGGCAGTGGAGTTTTACAGTGTTGAGTTGCCAGCCCGGTGCCCAACCTTCCACAGAAGGCACACACATGCACATATTCACACCTAAGGCCAATTTAGAGTGTCCAATCCACCCACAGCATGTCTTTGGGATGTGGGAGGAAACCAGAGCACTCGGATGAAACCCATATGACCACAGGGAGGACATGCAGACTCCGCACAGAAGGCACCCCAGCCGAGAATCGAACCGGAGAACCTCTTGCTCTGAGGCGGCAATGCTAACCACTGCACCACCACAGCTGCCCCATAGGGGTTTGTATCTAACCTCTTGATTTTGCCAACAATGCCTGAATGAGGTACTGTGTCAAATACCTTGGCCAGGTCAGGGTAGACAGTGTGAACCATTTTGACATCATCTGTTGCTTTGGTGACCTTCTCAAAGAAGTCCACCAGGTTAAGTTAGCATGTCCTGCCTTTGACAAAACCATATTGGGTTGGTTCCAGTATCTGGATCTTCCAATGTCATTATTGATCATTTCCATTATAATTGCTTGCATAGCTTTGCATATGAGACTAGTGAAACTTATGGCTCTGTAGTTTCCAGGGCATGTAGATGGCCCACCTTTGTGCAGAGGGATGACTGTTGTTGTTCTCTATTCGTGAAGCAAAACATCTGTTTGGAGGATACAGTTGAACAGCAATTCCAGATGGCCTGGCAAGTCATGTTTGATGCTATTAAACAGACATCCTGGGATATTGTCTGGGCTTACTGATGCAGTGTTCTTGGCCTTAGAAAAACCATTAAGGACCTGTTCCCTAGTGACAGCAGGGGTAGTTACATTTGATGGCATTTCCTGAGGAAAGTTTGGGAGGTGGGATGGGTAAAGTTAAAGCTAAATTTGTTGGCCAGTAAGTTTGCTCTATCTTCTGGCTCAATATAGGCAGCACCATTAACAATGATCTCTGCACAGAATTGTTTATTGCTGTTGCGGTACTGGACATAACTAAAGAATGTCTTGTGGTTGTTCTTTGACTGGGGGGCCAAATTTACCACAAATTTGGCTTTGATAGACTTTATTTGTCCTCTGAGTTGTTTGTTTAGTTTTAGTTTAATTTCTTATTAGGGAAGGAGGGTGGCAATGTTCATACCAGTGTATATAAAATGTAGGGTGGTTCATACCAGTGTATATAAAAAGTATGGTGGTTCTTACCAGTGTATATAAAATGTAGGGTGGTTCATACCAGTGTATATAAAAAGTATGGTGGTTCATACCAGTGTATATAAAACATAGGGTGGTTCATACCAGTGTATATAAAAAGTATGGGGGTTCATACCAGTGTATATAAAACGTAGGGTGGTTCATACCAGTATATATAAAACGTAGGGTGGTTCATACCAGTGTATATAAAACATAGGGTGGTTCATACCAGTGTATATAAAACATAGGGTGGTTCATACCAGTGTATATAAAAGGTATGGTGGTTCATACCAGTTTATATAAAAAGTATGGTGGTTCATACCAGTGTATATAAAAAGTATGGTGTTTATCCAGGCAATAAAGGGACCCAAAATCTCATGGAAGTGAATGTTTGAAATATTTCGCCACATATAATTTGAGAACTGTTTCAGTAACTGATATTATTAGAAAGAACTGGCCTATACTATGTGCTCAACCTGAGATTGCCAATATTGTAAGACAAAATCCAAAGTTTTCTTTTAGGAAGCAAAGAAATTTAAAGCAGCAACTATGTTATAGATGAATAAGTTTGGAACTGTCCCCTGTTAAAATTGTGTGAACTGTAAATATATTAAAACAGATAAGTTATTTGTGCACACTAGCATTTTATAAATTTTGAATGCAGGCTGGAGAAGTTGTTTGACCGCAACTGAGCTACAAAATATAAGTATTTTTTGATTATTTTAACAGATTACTGTTTTTATAATTTAATATATATAAAGCACTTTGTCTATTCAGAATCTTCAGAAATCTTTTTCTGTTTAAAAACTGTCATAGCTTGTTGTCTTAGGCTATTGTATAAACTGAAACATTTACTCTGTGTAATTATCTCTTGGCTAGTGGGGCTGGTTCTTTTGTGTTCTTGTAAAAAAGTTGTTGTTCTGGTCTTTGGTGCAGGCTGGAGAAGTTGTTTGACCGCAACTGAGCTACAAAATATAAGTATTTTTGATTATTTTAACAGAGTACTGTTTTCACAATTTAATATATATAAAGCACTTTGTCTATTCAGAATCTTCAGAAATCTTTTTCTGTTTAAAAACTGTCATAGCTTGTTGTCTTAGGCTATTTTGTCCCACACTCTCTCCCTTTAGGTGACTTGCTTTTATACGTGGTGGCTTTGCAGTTGCCCGCCTACTGTGACACACCTCCCAGTCTAGTGTCATTAGCTCATTCTTCTTAATACAGAGAGAACATTTGATAAGGCCTTCTGTTCCTCCTTTTACCTTTTCAAAAAGTAAAACAAAACTTTTTTTCTTCTTCGCCTGAACCTTCTTGTGTTCTGACTGTCCTTCTCAAACATATTGGAAATATACAGTATATTTCAGAGCATTTGTTATAACTGTATTTGCTATAACCGATTTAAGTATTTTTTTCTGGCTTTTGAATATTTACTGCTTAGCGACTGCATCTTAGCCTGTTTATACAGCTCTGCATTCTATTTAAACTGTTTTTGTGTTGATTAACTGTTTTGCACTCTTAAAAAGTTATTTGTTGCTTAATTTTACCTGTAGGCTAACACACTCAAGTGTGCTAGCCATAAAAGCATTTATAGCATTTACTGTCTGTTTTTTTCCTTGTCTCTGTAAAAAAAAAAAAAAAAAAAAAATCTCTTGTTTTCCCACCTTACTGAACTAGAGTAGTCCAGTTTCAGAGTTGCTGATCCCTGGGCTTTGTTTTTAGTTCCTGTTACTGATCCATTGCCTTATTAGGAAGGAGGGAAGTTTCTTTGCTTACCAGTGGGAGTGGGAAGCACTGAGCAGCCTTTTTGTCCGAATTGGTGAAGTTTCAGCCAGAAACTAGTAGTCTATTGGTCGTTTGGGCCAATTCCTAGCTCCTTTCAGCCCCTGCTATAAAACACGCTAAACACGTGTTTTCCAGCTTGTACCAACTCTGCACAGATCCTCGTGGTGGCCTGCAGAGTGATCCAAGCAGCAGAGAGCTAAAAGAGTGACTTTCTACCAGATATAAGTATTTTTGTGGCTTTCCCACTGTTATTAAGCTAGCGACTGCATTTAGCCTGTTTTACTGCTACTTTAAGTGATTTCTGCATTTTACACTGTTTATTGCACTTTAAGTTACTAATTGTTGCAAATTGTTTCTGTAGGCTACACACTAAAGTATTTACAGCATTTGTAGCATTTACTGTCTGTTTTTTCCTTATCTCTGTAATAAAACAAAAAATCTCTTGTTTTCCCACTTTACTGAACTAGAGTAGTCCAGTTTCAGAGTTGCTGATCCCTGGGCTTTGTTTTTAGTTCCTGTTACTGATCCATTGCCTTATTAGGAAGGAGGGAAGTTTCTTTGCTTACCAGTGGGAGTGGGAAGCACTGGCGACCTTTTGTCTGATTTGGTGAAGTTTCAGCCAGAAACTAGTAGTCCATTGGTCGTTTTGGGCCAATTCCTAGCTCCCTTCAGCCCCTGCTATAAAACACGCTAAACTGTACTGCTGATCTAACCAGCATATCCTATAACTGAAAAGTTCATCTCTACTTGATTCCCAAGTAGACTATTCTCTATCTGTAAAGCCTAGCACTTACTCCTACAGTACTTGCACCTTGATAAAGCACTCTTATTATAGATAGTACCCCACCAGCCCAAAACCCACTTCCCCGAGTCCTTTGAAAGTTCTTTATCTACTACTTCTAGTATGTCGAGGATCAGTTGCTAGTGTCCTCTCCAGCTCAACTGGTGAACCTGGGAATATTGAGGCAATGTTACAATTGCCTCATGTACATCCTCTCCTTCTCCCACAAAACACAAATACATGCGAGAGATGCAACTATACGGCCAAACTGGAGGCTGAGCTCTCTCAACATAGGACTGGCAAGACCAGACAGGAGGAGAAGGCAACCACACACAATACATACCCAGTCACACATGGTACCATCACAACTTCAAATCATACACATACTCACACAAAGACATACTCGGAGGCTCTGGTCAAAATTTACCAAAACAGCAGAGGCCACCAAAGCAGACACCCAAACAAATACCACCTCACGACCCAACACATGCAACACATAGACCACACAGTCAGAGTGTCAAACAGTCACAGCCCTTAAGGCCAAACAAAATGCCAGACACACTTGTCATTGGTGATTCCATAGTCAGACACACTGACGTCCCGCTCACCAGACTGAGTAAGGAGAAGGTCACAGTAAGCTGCCTGTCGGGCGCTAGAATCCGCCACATAACGCAAGCACTCAGGTCTCTCAACAGCAGGTACAAGTACGACTCAGTCATTGTCCACGCTGGTGTCAACGACCTGAGACATACCTCCTTGGACTACATGAAAGGGAGGAGCTCTCTGATTATGTAGCCCAGGCAGGTATGACCCTGACCTTGAGCAGTATCCTACCTTCACCTAGAATGATGCCACAATACAGTGATAAGATGATCAGCTTTAATAATTGGCTTAAATTCTGGTGTCATTCAAAGGGGATCCAATGTCTGTCTGCCTGGGATGACATGCTGGACAAGCCACGCTGCTTCACAAGGGACGGCTTGCACCTGTCACCCTGGGCTTCTGGATATTGGCAAAGGCTCTTGCCACCCCATAGTGCCTTTTTAGGCAAGGCTCAAATTCTAAACCTACCACCCTAGAACACCAAAAGGAAAAAACTAAGGGTAATGCTGCTCAATGCCAGAAGTCTCAATCTCAAGATGCACTCGAGGCCCTTCTCAATATGGAGAACATCGATGTCTGTGCTGTGACAGAAACCTGGTTCAAGGCTCCTGAGAGCACCCCAGCACTAACAGGTTTCACCTCATATCATACGTTCCGGCCCCAAAATCCGGACAACACCAAGAAAGGAGGGTGCCCATATTCATAAAGGACACCCACACCTCAAGGTTGGTGGCAACGATGCATCGGAGACCATCCAGGTGCAATTAACCATAGGCAAGACTGCTCTGCAATTTGTAGCATGTTACAGGCCACCCTCTCAAACTCAGGAACCTCACATGGCCTTCCTGAAAACATTGGAGGATAAATGTATCTCCAAACACCATCATACTAGGTGACTTCAACTACCCTAATATAGACTGGGAACACTACTCAAGCCCGAACACTCTAACCCAAAGATTCCTGGAGTTCATAAACTCAAATGCCATGGAACAACTAGTCACCATCCCCACAAGAGGTGAAAACATACTTGATCTCATCATCACGAACATGGGATCAAAATGTTCAACACCAGAGTATACCCCTCACTGGTGAGATCAGATCATAAACTAATCTCGCTGGAGGTCCTCATCCGCCCCCACCTGAAACAAAAAGACCACAGTGAAAAACTTCTCAAAAGCCGATTTCACACTTCTAAAAACTAGTGTGGTCTCCTTTAAGGCCCCTGAGCCAGTGGTAAACATTACTCAAACCGCTGAATCACTTACAAATGCCTTCTACCAGCACCTACAGGACTGCATGGATCAGGCAATCCCAAACAAAACTAAGACTCTCTGTACCAAAGGCAAGCGTCCAGTCTGGTGGACCCCAGCCATAAACAAGCTCTACAACAAAAGGAGGAAGCTACTACAAGATAGAGCAAAATCCTTGAAAGGTAAGACACCTTTGATCATTATAAGTAAAAAACTAAGAGCTCTCATAAAATCATCCAAGGCAAATTTTGAGAGAAAAATCGCCAAGGACTCTAAAGACAATCATAAGGCCTTCTTTAGCTATGTTAGAAACCTAGGAGGAAACTCCCAGATATGCTCAGAATTAGTTCAAAATGATGTGAAAATTACTGAACCTACACACATTGCTAACATACTGGCTGACAGGTTCAGTGCAAACTTCTCACCTCCCCAAAGGAGAGATATCTATTCCAGAGGATTGTAGCCCCCAAACATCTCCAACGCCCAGGTGAGAACTGCCCTCACTAAGGCAAAAGACACAGCATTCATGGGACGGGATGGTGTCCCCGGCTGTGTGCTTCATGAACTCAATGAGGAATTAAACCCACAGTTAGGGCAGCTGTTTAATCTTAGCCTCACCTCAGGATACGTACCCAAGGAGTGGCGCGGCGACTGTGGTCCCACTTCATAAGGGCGGTGCCTCCACAGACCCTGGAAATTACCGCCCCATTAGCTTGACAAGCCTTATCTGCAAAGCCATGGAGAGGATCATAATGGAACTCATAAATAAAGACATAGGAACTTGCAGACTTTGGATCCAACCCAGTTTGGCTTTGTCAAAGGCAGATCCTGCCTCTTAAACTTGGTTGACTTTTGAGACAGTCACCAAGGCCATTGATGAGGGAAAGGCAGTCCATACAGCCTACCTCGACCTGGCAAAGGCCTTGACACAATACCCCACTCAGGTATCATCGAAAAACTCATCAGCTTGAATGTAAACCCATACATCACAAGATGGGTTGCAAACTGGCTAAGCGACAGAACCCACAGGGTCAGAGTTGCTGGAGCCATGTCAGACTCAAAGCCTGTCACAAGTGGTGTCCCACAGGGCTCAGTCCTGGGTCCACTCTTGTTCGGCATCTACTTTTCTGAAGTACAAGCAAACACAGGAGGGTTATGGCTGACAAAGTTTGCAGATGACTGCAAACTAGGCCATAGTCGAAAACACATCTGACACAGATATCCTCCAGAAGGGCCTCACAGAAACGGATAACTGGTGCCAGAGCCATGGCCTGAAGTTAGCCAAAAATGCATAGTCATACCCTTCGGGAAAAACAAGGTTACCCCTAGCTACCATATAGGTGACAATCCACTGAGCACAGAAAAAGTCATCAGGGATCTGGGGACCCAAGTTGACAGTAGTCTTTTTGACACTCATGTTGCTAAAATAGTTAGGAAAACCTTCTATATCGCCCACCTGATCATGAAGGGGTTCACATCTAGATCAAGGGAGGTCATCGTCCCCCTGTACTCATCACTCATTAGTCCTATGATTGAGTACAATGCCCCGTTCGGAATGTATCTGACCAGACACCTGATGCAGCTTGAAAGGCCCCAAAAGTTCCTCACCAAAAGGATAAAGGGTCTCAAAAATATGTCTTATGCTGCCCGACTGAAAGAACTCCAGCTTTATTCAGTCTCATACCGCTTGCTCAGAGGTGACCTGTGCCTGACATATAAGGCCATGTCAAACCCAGATTTGATGAATATGCTTCACCTCAAAAAATCTAGATCCCTCAGAACCACAAGGGCGGGAGACTTAAACCTTGACACGGTTATAAATAGAACGTGCTGGAGGGACAGATTCATCACCCAGAGACTCCCTATGCTGTGGAACAAAATCTCGGTACATGTGAGGCAGAGCACCTCGCTGGCCTTGTTCAAGAGGAATCTTGACCAATGGATGGGAGATCGCAGATATACCCCAGGGATTACTTCAGTGTCACTGCTTGACAGAGGCACAGAAAAATGATAGGCATAGTTTTTATTCAAACTAAAGGGGTGGCGAAAGCCACATAACTATGGGCTAGGCTTATAAATGCCCTTGGGCAGATAGCCTAGTATGAACCTATGAACCTATGAACCTATTAACAGAAAGTGTGATTTATTTAGCTACATGCACACTATGTCCCACATTTTATGTGGGAAAGTGTAGCAGAAGGCTGAAAGATCGCATAACAGAGCATATGCCGGAAGTTAAGAGAAATGTACCTACCAATGCCTTAGCTAAGCATTGCATGGAGAATGATGCAAAACACTCCTTTTATTTTAGAGTACTTCAGATAGTTTACCCTAATAAGGGGGGGGATTTAGGTAACAGGCTAGATGTAGCTGAATACAAATGAATACTTAAGCTAAATGTTGATAACACACCAGGGTTAAATAGAACTGTTACTTTGGAACCCATTTTGAAGCAAAAACAAATGTGTTTGTGATGTCTGTGGCTTTAACCACTTAAATTATGATATTAATTAATTTACCTAAATTGCTGTTTTAATTAGTGTCATGTTTTTATTGGTTGGCTGTGTCTTTTGAATTTGTTTATATGCTTGTGTCCTCATTTGGACTTTTATTATACACTGAGGAAGGGTGTTTGTACCCAAAAGCATTGTATTTGTATCTACCATTAAAATTTTAAGCTACCAAAGATAGACAGCTATCATGTCTAAGGTGTGTGTTTGTGATGGTAAGTGAAAGAAATTATAGCCAGTGTATTACTCTTAAATACACTGCATCCGTGCCTCCACCACACAAGTATAATTCCAGTGCTAATGATGTTTCTTCTAAAAAATGAAATATATCATATCCAGCTTGTTACTATTATAGTACAATGCACACACACACAAACACACATAAGCCATAGTAACAGTAGTTTTTCACAGATTTCAGCTATTAGCAATATATTGTGCAACACTGGTACTGTTGGTTAGCAATTGTCAAACAACATCAGAGATAAATGCCATTATTTACCACATTGAGGAGTAATGCTTAACTGTCACTATCCCTGAGTTCACAGAATACCCACGAATTTTGCCTCATAATTTTGTTCTTTCCCTAGTAAAAAAATTGATTTGCTAGTAAATCATTCAGGATTACACAGAGTCAATAAATCTAGATATCAGAATTTCATAATTCTCAAAAAAGACATATGGTGATTCAGAATGTGTTATTCTATTAACTTTTTAAATGAATTTGAGTAAAATTTAAAAATTGCTCCTAATTTTGTGCATTTATATTGCTATTATTTTTGGCTATGCCCAAAATTCTTCAGTAAAGAAGTTAAGAGTTATAATATCTGGTGTTCTGATGGTATTTCTAAAAGTTCTTGAAAGACCAAATAATCTCTGAAGATTGGAAACATCCGTTCTTAAAATCAAAAGTAAGCACTAAGATTGGTTACTCTGGGCTGCTGATCTCCAGCACTTATTTTGCTCAAGTTCATTCACTGATTCCCAACTTTATCCTAACAGGGTCATATCACAACCCTGTTTCAGATAAAGTATGTAATCAGAAAATGAATATTTTTTTTTTCTCTCTTCATGTTCCACAACCAGCAGCAGTAGTTTTTATGGAGCCCCTAACACAATCAAGGATGTTCAGGGGGAGGGGGGCTGCAACCACGGGTATTTCAAGCACCTAAAGTTAGCTATAACATTAGTTTTAGTGGAGACATTATCCACCAGTATGATTTAACTAACTTAAGGGCAATATGTCATTGGTAAAACATTTAAAGAGATTGTGATGTCTGTTAGGTGACAAAACACTATTACTATAACCGGCAATATATATGAATTCTAAAGGAGCTATAAATAAAAGTTATCATTACCCATTCAGTTTATTTCATTAGATTGCTGTGCTGGCTTTTATTAGTTTGACAAACATGTTAAACATATAAGAATAAGATGGCTTGCTAACTTGTTGTGGTTGGGGTCCCCCTAGAACTAGGGGACCCCAATGACCACAGAGTTGGCTGGTGCCTAAAGCCACCTATGCATATGTGCATGTCCATGTATGTGTGTGTGTGTGTGTGTGTGTGTGTGTGTGTGTGTGTGTGTGCGTGTGTGTGTGCTAATAAATCATCTTTTTCCAGCTGCCGAAGTTGGTGGGTACCATGGAAATACCTATGCAGGTGTTTCTGAAGATTACCGATCTAACTTCTTTCCTCAAAAATTTTGAACAAAGCCAAAAATAAGAGGGGAATAAAGGCTCAGAATCAGGGACAATGTTTAAATATAACTTAGTCAAAATTACCGATCAAGCTTCTTTCCTCAAAAATTTTGGACAAAGCCAAAAATAAGAGGGGAATGAAGGCTCAGAATCAGGGGCAATTTTTAAATATAACTTAGTCATTTAGTATATTAATAAACAGGTTTTGCATCAACATGCATTTGCTCAACAACAGAGGTGGGAAACTTTAATGTCTGCCATTAGTGACTGATGTAAACCTCTGAAAAACTTTCAAATTTTGCTTAAGAATTCTGGACAATGCAAAAAATAATGATGGTGTGTGTATAAAGGACAAAATTAAGGACAGATTTTGAATATTGCTCTTATGAACTAATAAGCTAGAATAACAAGTGTTGCATTAGCATGCATTTTCTGGAGGTTGTGAAGTCTAAAACTCAAATGTTTCATTGTTTAGTAAGTAGAATCCTTAGTGGTTTGTTGGAAAACCACAGATTTTATGAAGAACAGACCAAAAATATGAGGCAATAGTCTGAACATTCTACAAAATTTGGGACAGTTTTTTTATTCAGTCACTGATTGCTATTTATTTATCTGGTGAGTGGGCTGGTCAACTGACCCTTCAACTACAACCCAGATCAACAGCAGTAAAGAAAAGAACTTACACAGCTACAATAAGATGTTACGTACATACCTTGTAGAGTTGAGAGGTGTAGTCTACAATCAGCACAGTCAATCTGTCCATCCACAATCCCTTTTTCCCATTTTTGTATGTAGGGTCAGGATGTCACTTCAACAGTGACAATCATCTAGAGCCAAGGTCCACACTGCTAGGTGGCTAGCCCTGCACAGTTATTCTTTCATAGCGCATGCGTGCATGCACACACACACACACACACACACACACACACACACACACACACACACACACACACACACACACACACACACACACACACACACAAACATCCGTGCACATAGGTATGCCCTATGAGTAATGTTTAATTACTGTAAGTTGGAGCAGACCTGTGTGCTTATCACTTTTCATCCACCAAGCACCCTAATAAGCATTGGCTAACAGCCTGTTTTAGGCATAATTTTCTAAAGTTGTACATTTTACTAGAGCAAGACTGACTGACAATATTGCAATACTTTTGCTGTATTTAATTATTCATCCATTCATTCATTTATTCTCTTACACCCACTATATGTTATTTGGGATATTTATACAGGGAGACAGAGATTTCCTGATGAGCTTTGCAAATAATCCATAAAAACAGTTCAGATTCATTGGTTAATGTATATTCCAAGCTCAACAAATCTTTTGACTATTTGTGCCTTACCATACCCTCTCCAGGCAATACCTCCTTTCTCCAAGTGTGCCATACCAGTATAAATTGTGGATATCTATCCTGGCTTTAGTTTATGTTTTAAGTAAGATAGTAAATCACACTGCTTAACACATAGGGGAAGTTTGGCAGGTGCTTTCTTATAAGCGTGCCTCTACACTGTACTGTATTTATCCGCTGATAAAGATTTAAATCCCTGGTTCTAGTATTGATGGAGGTATTGGACATGCAGAGAAACAGGAGATACCAGACAATTGCTTTTCTAATGGTGCAGTAAGCAAAAAGATCTCCACTGAAAAGTCTGTAAGACAGTAAACACAGGAATACAGCTTCCAGCTTAGCTCTTGGTAACTCAGGGACCTTTGGCCTGTGATCTTTTGATTACAGGAGCCTTCTTAGTCTTACTATAAGTCTGATATGATTAACGAGGAACACCCCAAAGGGGGAATTGTACTCAACAATTGTCCAGATCAATGCTTAGTATAAACGGTGATGATATTCCCTTGGCAAATAAAAGAATTTCCTGACAAATATTGTTAAGGAAAGTTCATTCAGGACAGTTTGAGTATCACAGAGTAACTTAACAACAACCTCCAGTTTGTAGTTATCTGCAAAATTTGTTTGCCAGAGGTCTTGGCTCTCCAGTTGGAAGGTCTGAGATGTCAATACCAAGAAAAAGATGTCCTATCACTGAGCCCTGAAGGACACTACTGGTCACTTTAATACTTACTGATGAGGCATCTGCAAATTGCGCTTTGTGTGCTCTGTCTTACAGCCAGTTTGCTATCTATCTTAACACATATTGGCTGATTTTTAAAGAAATTAGCTTTTGTATGATGTGAACATGTGGAATGGTGTTGAAGGCCTTGG